>NC_046156.1:304636-397807 GCF_011064425.1 Rattus rattus
AAGAAGTATATCTACTATGATCCAACTAAAACATTGTTGGGATATAGCCAGACATGTGTCCTTTTACTGTAAAAAGTATTATTCACACATGTCCATTGTTGTTTTGAGTGATGTAACTCAGACCCAGAAAAACAAATGCTGCATGTTTTTTTATATTTGTATTGCATGATATTTGCTATATTTCACATTGTGAACCCCGATATTGTATACTGGAAAAATATTTCTCTAGTTGTGGTGTGTCTCATCATTAGCACACACCTTTAATCCAAGAGTGTTGCAGGATATTTGATCACACTATGAGATTGTGCACTGAAAAGCCATGTCTGTAGTTGTGGTGTGGCTCAGTCCCTGCACACACCTTTAATCCAAGAGCTTTATGTTTATTGTAAAGATGATTGAATAAAGTTGCCTGTAGGTCAAGAAGTGTAGCAAGCAACCAGTTGACATGGAGTGGAAGTAGGAAAAAAAACATAAAGAGTGAGAATTCAGGAGCACAGATAGAGATGTACAGGAAGGAGAAAGGGGGCATGTTCACTTGGAAGTGGTTTAAAACCAGTATGGAGAAGGAGAACTGGGTTTTTCCTTCTGGGACATTAGTTGGAGAGGAAGGTCAGCTGAGGGCTTTCTCTGCCTCTCTGAGCTAGCATGCTCTCACTACAGTTTCAAGCTCCTGATTCTTCATTTGATAAAATCAAATCTTGAGATTTTGCTTGAAAAATAACATGTGGGTGCTAGATTTGCATCCATTGATATGCATATTTAAAGTAGAGTACCACAGAAGTCAGGAAACTAATACTGGACCATTGGAGAATGCTTTTAAAAGAAGAGAGTTAAAACATAGCTAGTATAAAGGATGAATGGGAATAATATAGTAAGAAGGATTATTACTGTATAAACATTCTAAAGCATACATAAACATATGAAAAAATGCTTAAAGTCACCATATAGTGGGCACAATGACTTTTTAGACAATGTAGACTATCAAATAAAAGCACCAGCTCCAGGAATGTGTTACCTCTTTTGGAGTTGTTGGTTAGTGGGGTTCACAAACATTACAAATTATTTCCAATGCTATTGGTAACCCTCCAGAACTTAATAGTAAGACCCTGTTACTAAAGACACCATATATTTGAATGATAGAGCAAGGAGAAATCAAACTGATATGTATCTGAAAGTTTCATATCTACTCTCTGGTTTTTAGAGTTCTGAAAATTAAAAATTCTATAGTGATACATAAAGTAAAGCCTTTATGTCTGGCTTTAAGTGCATTGTATAGTGAAGTCTTTGAGTGGAATATTTTAACAAAGCCATTGCTATGTTCTGGTCAATCAGTGGTGGTCAATTATTTTGAGACTGTTTGAACCTTGAAGAAGTGATGTACCTCTAAAGAATTTGTATTTGGTGCTACATGAAAACATGCAGCTGCACCAACCTTGGTCTTAAGACACTCCTGGCAAACTTGAAATTCTTACTTTTGATTATGGCTACTCATGGTCAAAATGGCCTTGATTTGCATGTGTTTTGTATTCTTATAGGCAACAAAGACAAGATGACTTTGGTGTGTAGAACCTTTCCCAACCCCAATTAACTTTGTATAAAGTTTGAATAAAGTAACTGGGGTGAAATAGTTGTGTGTCAGTCTTTTCCAAGAAGGCTGAACCCCTCTGTTCCTTCAGGACAGAAATGAAGGCCTAGAATCTTGGTGTGCTTCTCTCTCTAATATGTCACCTAAAACTGACATCAATCAATAAATTCTACTGGGAAGAAAAGTTACCATTAGTCTTAGCAAAAGGTTAACTCTGTAAACTATAACATGCCTGGCATGGTATCTCTACTGGTTCAGTAATGACCCAAATTCTATGGGAGTATCCAAAAATTTCTGCTTGGATTTAAGGCCTACTCCACATCATGAAAATATGCCTGGCATGGTTGATAAGGGTATAAATACAATATCATGTACAACATAGGTTATATGGGAAAATCTATAGCTAGTACTCAACTAAATGGACATAATTTTAACCCAACTCCTAAAAATGTACCTTTAAACTTATAAATATCTTTCAGCATCCTAAGAGAAGCTTCTTGCAACAGATGGCAATTAATATTGATAATATTAATAATAGGACAGTGTTCAGAGAAAAGAGATTGTAGAGTTCTTAGTCACAAATGAAGCATCTATATCTCATTCCTTCTTCCAAGGTCCAGGAATCATCTCAGAAGGGGGAGCAGAGAGAATGAAAGCACAAGTAGAGGAGTTTAGGGCTACAGAATGCTATTATTCAGACATAACGTAACAATTGCACTCAAGAACTCGGCAGCTGCAGAAGATCAACCCAGCAAAAATTTCAACATAGATGACAAAAACACTCATGAGGCTTTTATGCTGAACTATTGACAACTGGTTTCTCCTGAGAGGTAGGAGAATCTCTCAGTTTTCTTTGGGATGTGTCAACTGGTAGCCAGTTCATTCTACATTCAATGACCAAACCCCCATTTACATTTGGACAGCAATTATTATACTCAATGGGTTATTATAAAAAACAAGATGGCATTGGGTTAGGAGACAGATTTGGGGGTGGTACTTCTGAAGGAGTGGTGAGAAGAAGCAAGGAGTGGAATTGATCGTATTTCATGTTTGCATGTATGAAATTTTCAAATAATAAATGAAAAACATTTTAGGCACTAGTACACTTGGGGGTGTTACAAAAACTTTTGGGTTCTTTTAACTTTGGTGTTTATATTACATGATTGTATTTGTCAAATCTTACAAACCTGTAAACTAAGAACAGACTGGTTTTGCTGTATTTAACTTAGTCTTTTTAAAAACAAAACAGAAATAATGATATTAACGAATGATTATGATGCTTTTCATGCTTGGCTTCTGTACCTCAGTAAATACTATAATGAACTCTTATTCTGTGTGATCATTTTTATGGCTTTACACTTTTTAAAATATAAATGTGGGTAGACAGTTCAGAGTAAGAGCACTTGCTGGTCTTCAAATGGACTTGAGTTCTGGTCCCAGTTCCCACCTCACACCTGTCTGTAACTCCAGCTTCAGGAACTTCTGGCCTTTAAATGGAGCTGCATTGAAATGAACATAGGTCCAAACAGACACAAGCTCATTCACATAATTTAAAACAGTTCATCTTTAAGATTATAAATATAAATAGTTTTGGATTTCAGGAGTTAAATATTACAATTATTAAACATTTTTGAGCTCAGCAAGGCTCCTTATACATCATACGTCCAATAGATATTACTTTTCTTCATCTACAGTTATTTAACTGAGAGTCTTTGGAGAGAGTTCTCTTTCCTTTTCATTTAATTTCATTCACTTATGAAAGTTCAGCTATGCCTTAGGAGTCTATGTGAGCAGTTTTATTTCCTCAACATTTAAAACCCATATCTTTCTCATCTATTTCTGACATTAGTAAGCAATTGTCAACTAAATGTGTTTACATAATCCACAGCCTTTCTTTGTTTATGGGAACATTTGAAAGATGCTAATGAATATTGACTCTTTATAACTCTAGTATTATGCAGATTTATTTTTAATTTATCACCTAATACTTGGAAAATGGAGCTTTCGTTTTTTTTAACCACCACCGAATTTAAGACGTGAACAGACATAGAAGCTGTCCTAAGTCTCTAGATGTTAAGGAAGAGAGACTCTCATATCTACAAATTTCAAATGGAATAGCCATAAGGGAGTTGGAAATCATCCATAGAGGAACATAGAAAGGGAAGTAGAGTTCTAAAAACCCTGAGAAATTGGCCTAGTTTCTCAGTTGGAGAAATGACCATGAGGATATCCATGCACATCTATTCAATTAGAAATTAAAAAATTGACTGCCAGTGTTTCCTTAAGGTTACAAAAAAAAAACTAGAAAAGATAGCTAATGTGTGCCTATAGTCTCAGCACTTGGGAGGATAAAGAAGTTGGATCCTGTATTCAGAGAAAGGCCCAGAGCTCATTTAGTTACAGAAGAACTTCTGAAAGGAAAAGCCAAGAAACTACCCCAAGAGAATTCATTAAATTTTATTTTCCTAGACCAGTATCTCCAAGGGAAGCTTTTCTTCTGGGAGATAAGTCCTTCTGAAAATATTCACAGGAGGAAGAAAAGAAAAGGTCCTGGGCTCAGATGACCAAACAGAATCTCCTCGAAAAAAACTCTAGCTTACTCAGCCCTCAGATACATTTAGGTGAGGCTCAAAAGCATCCTTTGGATATCTCTCCTAATTTCAAATTTCTATATGCTATTTTTATCTGTGTTGCCAGAAAGAAACAAGAGTAAATAAACATGAGAATCTGAACCCAAAGGCAGTCCAGTAATTGACACAAAGGAACATTCTCTAAATTTAGCCTGCTATGTGAAAGCAATTTCTACAAATTCTCACACTTAGAACCAGGAAAAATATCTTACTTCATACTACATCACCCAAAGGTGCTTAACAGTCAGGCTGAATTCACTGCTACATCTAGTAAGCATCTGCCGATGGAGGAAAGACAGAAACAGCCCTAACAACTGATGTTGGATGCACTTGGACATACTTCACTAACAGCAAAAATAATTAAGTAATACCAAAAAAGCTGCATCCTCTGTCTTGAAGCTGTCCAAGTGTAGCTGGAGAAGTCAAGCAGGAGGCTTCTCAACAGGCAAGGTAAGAATTTCATTTTTATTTTATTGAAATGTGTAGTCTCTAAGTGTGGCTAATCAAAACACAGAATCCAAAGCAAACCCTAAGACCTTGAGCTACATTGTCAGATTTGCTACATCTTTGGGCTCTATTGCCCTTCCATATCTTTTAAGTGTTACAGTGCTAATGGTACCCAGAGAAGTCAACGGAGACTAATGAAATATTAATGTACATATGCCAAGATACGGGTGAATGATCTCTGTAAGGACTCTTGACTTCCACATCTTTATTCTCATGCTCTGAGTTGGCTTTAGTGGTACTGTTGCATGCAGATCACAGGCTCCCATTTTTCTGACACTACTACTGACTTTGTTGGATTCACTGTAAGATTGGGTACCATGCACCAATCAGATTTTTCAAAATAGAAAGACTGGTCTCATTCCTGTTCCTACATAGTGCAATTACTCTCGACTTGCAAGAGGGAAATTGGAACATTGACATTTAAGGCTATATTTGAATAGGATTTGGGGGTTATAGCACAATATAAAATAGCTATTTTAGTTGTTTTTAATAATTCCTTATGAGAAAAATACAGACTAATTTTCTAGGAAAGGATGTTATATTTCTTAGTCTTTATAGTTATACAAGAATTTGATAAAAACATAGATGTTCAAATTAATTACAAAATTTTAACTCTAATAGCAACATTTTCTTAAATATAATACTACATAATTTTACAGAATTTGTATTCCTTTCTGGGGATCATGGAAAAAATGGGAAACTGAGCAAAAGAGATAACGGGGGAAAAATATGATTTCCAATGTGATTAGCCACAAACAGATGTGGACTGATGGGATGTAGAAAATGAGCCTTAAATAGACTGGATAGATAGATAGATAGATAGATAGATAGATAGATAGATAGATAGATAGGTAGATGATAGATAGATAGATAGATATGCATGAATCTGTGTGTGTGTGTGTCTACTCACACACATGTGTAACAATAACAGTTAAAGAATAAGATGTCATGAATTTAAGAGACAGTAGGGAACATGGAAGAAGTTGAGGGGGAGAATGAGCATAAACACAGTACTCATGTATGAAATTCTCAAAACATATAAATTAAACTTCAAAAAGAATTTTAAAAGATTGAAAAATTTGAAAAGCAAGAAGCAAAGCTATTCACTACTGTAAAAGATATAGGAAGTCATCATGGGAATCCTAAGGGGCTTTTAATATCACAAAAATAGAGCCCATATTAGCCTAAGTTCACAGAGCCTGGGCCATCTGTTTCTAGGCAGGTAAGCAGACCACAAAGAATGGAGCTCTGGAACTCGACCTTGGGAAGTGGCTTCATCTTGGTGGGGATTCTAGATGGCAGTGGCTCTCCTGAACTGCTCTGTGCCACAATCACAGCCCTGTACTTCTTAGCCCTAACCAGCAATGGACTACTGCTGCTTGTCATTACCATGGATGCCCGGCTCCACGTGCCCATGTATCTTCTACTTGGACAGTTATCTCTCATGGACCTACTTCTCACTTCAGTTATCACTCCCAAGGCTGTTGTAGACTTTCTCCTCAAAGACAACACCATATCCTTTGGAGGTTGTGCCCTTCAGATGTTTCTAGAACTGGCACTAGGTACTGCAGAGGACCTTCTTCTAGCCTTTATGGCCTATGATAGGTATGTAGCTATTTGTCAACCTCTAAACTACACAATCTTAATGAGTCACAAAGTCTGCTGGCTCATGATAGCCACTTCATGGATCCTGGCATCCCTCAGTGCTCTAGGATATAGCATCTACACCATGCAGTATTCCTTCTGCAAATCTCGTATGATCAATCACCTGTTCTGTGAGATACCCCCATTGCTGAAGCTGGCCTGTACAGACACCTCCAGATATGAACTTATGGTTTATTTGATGGGTGTGATTGCACTACTTCTTCCTCTTACTGCCATCCTGGCCTCCTACTCACTAATTCTGTTCACTGTGCTCCACATGCCCTCAAATGAGAGCAGGAAAAAAGCCCTTGTCACCTGCTCTTCCCACCTGATTGTGGTTGGGATGTGGTATGGTGGTGCTTCCTTCGTGTATGTTCTACCCAGTCCCTTCCACACCGCCAAACAAGACAATATCAGCTCAGTTTTCTACACGATTGTTACTCCAGCTCTGAATCCCCTCATCTACAGCCTGAGGAATAAGGAGGTCACTGGAGCTTTGAAGAGAGTCCTGAGGAAACGATTGTCAACACAGCCTAACCTCTAGGTAGCTCTAGCAGTTCCCTTTTAAACTTAATTCTTCCAGAAAGTCAGAATTCTGTTGTGAATGAAACATTTCTGCTAAATCCTAGAGTAAGAAGTATGTCTTTTGGCAGAGAAGTATGGAATGACAAGGAAGTGTGGCATCCTTTGGAAATGCTTTGTGAATATTTTCAGGAGATATTGGAGAATCTAGTGAGTTGTCATATATGGACACAAAGACCAGGTTTTTGTCCAGGTAGTAAATGGCATTTAAATGTTCTAAAGTGATTGGAAATTGGAAAATTTTGTACATAATAAAGTATAATTGTAATGAGAATCAGATTATATGTCAAGTATGTGATTCAAACAACAACCAGGAAAAATTTTTGAGTTTTGTATACTGTTTTAGAAAAAATTAATCACAGTTTTGTTGAATGTTGAATTAACATCAGCCTTCATGATGATTTGATAGATGTCATCCATGGAATATGGTGTGTGTGTGTCTGTGTGACTGTGTGTGTGTGTGTGTCTGTGTGTGTGTCTAAGTGTGGTACAGATTTCCTTTCTTCATTTTATTTTCAGTGATGGGAACAGAACTGAACCAAACATTTATATTTCTTTTTTTATGTTAATAGTCAATGCTTTTCCAATTTTTCCCGACATATCTTGAAATATATCAAAAAATGCCTAGGGTCCATATGATTAATATGTTCATCTGGTTTAAACATTGTACAATGTGTCCATGTGAAAAAGCATCATCTAGTTACTCATGAATATGCAAACTTTCAGAAGTTTTGTATCCATAAATTCCTGGTTAGAATTACCATCTTTGAGAAATGACAACAAACACTGCCTTGGATGTGGTATGAGGGACACTATACAGTAAGGTGGAAATGCTAATGAATGTAGCCTAGATGTAATCTATGAAAATGAGTCTAACTATTTCTCCAAAATATGAATAGAACTAATATATGACCCAGTGATGGCACTTCTGGGCATGTAACTAATGGACTCTACATCCTACCATAAAGACTCCTGAAAATTTATGTTCATTGCCACCTTATTCACAATAGAAAACAGAATCACTGTAGATGTTCATTAATGGAAGAATGAATAATCAAAATTTAGAATGTATATACTATAGAAGTTTGTTCAGCTGAAAAGAAAAATGAAATAATGGATATGGTAGTTAAATTGATGGAACTGTAAAAAAATTTATACCAAGTGAGGTAACACAGATACAGACAAAAAGGGCATATGTTCTCTCTTATCTGTGGATCCTAGCTCTAAATCCTTACTTCATGTGTTTAACCTAGAGTATTTGTAAAGCTAGGAAACTAGAAAGGGGACATTGGGAGACACGCTGTAGGCAGTGTGGTTTGGCAGAACATGGTGATCTGAAAGTAGAAAGATAAGAAATTAGCGGGAGGAAGGATAAAGCAGAGAAGAAGTAGGAAGATGGAAGTGCAGGAAAGTTGAAAAGTGTGTAAAAATGTTGAAACCTAGTGTCTTGTAAAAGTACAGTGAAAAATAGAATTTACAAAAGTGTTTCAAAGGACAAATAGGTTTAAATTGGAAGGATAGCAGGAATAAGCAGTGTAACTTATTTTCTTGTTAATTTAATGATCTTACTAAGGGAGGTCATGTTGTGTTTACAAAAATTGGATAATTATGTCATGCTCATGTTTAATTCAGAGGATGTCTTATAGTAATTTATTGATAACACTAAATAAAATTATTTTAAGTTGCTATCACAAAAACTGAATACAGAATAGTGCTTACCAGATGCTGGGGAAAGATGGTGAGGGACAGGATCAGGAAAGAATTGATCATCATTGATGGGTACAGAGTTGTGGTCAGGTAGCAGCAACAGCTTCTGATGTGATATTGCACAGTAGTGTGAAAATGTATAAAATTAATGTGCAGTGCTTCTTAAACCAAAAAGTCAGGATTTTGAAAGTTTTAACCATAAGTCAATAATAAATATTTCAGAGGATAAGTATTTACTCTGATTTTAAGGTTATTCAATGTATACTTATATGAAAAATAACACAGAACAATACCAACTTATACAATATCATGCATTTTTGTAGTACATAAAATAAGTAATGATTTCTTTCTAAAATCAATACAAGTCACTATACTAGAAATAAGTCAACTTCATGTAAAATCCCAGAGATAATCCCTATGTACAGGCAGTGGATATCCTTCATTTTTGATGCAGGCACTCACTTAACATAGTGTTCATGTAGAAGTTTGTTTCATCTGATGGAGGCACACAGGCATGCTTTTCTCCTTATTGTAGGTTTACAGGTACTGTGAGGTAGCTTATGTGGCAGCCTTACAAAGCAATGGTAGAGAGACTCAGGTCTGTGAGAGAACACAAGGGTTGGAATTCAGTGCATCTCATCTTCCTGTTAATTTTTAATGTGAATGTAGCCTTTTTGAATTAAGGTCTGAAAGCTATAAATCCCCTCTAATACCACATTTATTTTACAGCATTGTTGTCAGGACTAAATAACACTTATAAATACCTTCAACTAGAGGTCTGGAATATAATGACTATATCATCCACTTTAACAGTTCTAAGACCAGATTGCCCTGGAAATTGGAAATTGTCGTATATAACATCACTCAGATGTTTTGTAATGTAACTTGGTGTCATCATTATAAAAGATGTAATGATGTTTTATACGTGTGTTTGTGTTTATACTAATAAAATAAATTACTGTCTTAGATATATCACTAATATTTCTCATATAGAGAGTTATTAAATGAAGCTTAAAATCAACTGCATATTCTTTATACTAAAAGCAAAAATGTTTTTTAAAATGCTAGACATATTTAATTTATTTTTACATTGCAGTTTTTACTGATGTATTCATTATAATATTTAAATCTCTTAGTTTAATTTGCATAATTTATAGTTTGTTCATTTATATCTTTATATTTTTATAGCTTTAAGATTGAGGAAATAAATATTTGATTTTAATTATAGTAGCAATTTCTTTTTAATTTCTCATTTAATTTTTTTAATACCTATAATTGGAATTTTTTAAACAAAATTTTTTAAGTTTTATATTTTCTTTTAATAATATTTTATTCTTCAACTATTATTTTCCATGATTTATTTAGGAAGAATTTTTATATTTTATAGATTTTTCTGGTTTGTTTTATTATTTACTTTTATTTTTCATAATTTAATTTATAAATTTATAATTTAATCTGATGTGTAAAGACAGTGGGAATAGAGCTAGAGAGTGGTTAAGAGCAACTGCTACTTTTACAGAAGATCCCTGCTCTGTTCCCACAAGACAACTCACAGTAACCTTTAACTCTAGTTAAAGGTTATCCAATGCCCTCTTTTGGCCTTCCTGAACAAAAGGCATGCACATGGTGCATATCCATACATTCAGGAAGTCACTAGTAGATATAAAATAAAAATAAATAAATCTTTTTAAAAATTTATGGACTTTTGTGTATTTTTTCAATTACCACGTTCTTCTTAGTCTTATTTGTAAATCACCCTTCCATCTCCCATTAATTTCTCCCATTTCTTCAGTTTGTGCTCTCTTGAGTTACGTACTAGACTACAGTTGCACATTTAAGAGAAAAACTCTCATAGTTCTAAAATCCCCCTCCTGTATTGTCTTTCTTTTTTCTTTCTTTCCTCCTCCTCCTCCTCCTCCTCCTCCTCCTCCTCCTCCTCCTCCTCCTCCTCCTCCTCTTCCTCTTCCTCCTCCTCCTCCTTTGTTTTATTTTTTTTGGCAAGGTAGCACTGTGCACCCCTGGCTGAGCTAGAACTCACTCTGTAAACCAGGCTGGCCTCACACTCACAGAGATCTGCCTGCCTCTGTCTGCCTCTGCCTCTGCCTCTGCCTCTGCCTCTGCCTCTGCCTCTGCCTCTGCCTCTGCCTCTGCCTCTGCCTCTGCCTCTGCCTCTGCCTCTGCCTCTGCCTCTGCCTCTGCCTCTGCCTCTGCCTCTGCCTCTGCCTCTGCCTCTGCCTCCTGGGTGCTGGGATTAAAGGTGTGCTCCTCCTTCCTTCGTTATTTGGAAGTTTCTCATTGTGCACCCTGATCACACTCGGTTACCATCCCTTTCCCACCCTTGTGACCTCCTTCTAAAATGGAGGAGAAGTAGAAGGAGGAAGAGAAGGAAAGGGAAGGGGAAGAAGAAGGAGGGGGGGAGAAAGTCAAGTCCACTTTGGAATATATTGACTGGAGCATAATCTAATTTCCAATGGCCAGCCTCTGAAATCCTTACCTGTACCCCTGACAGAAACCATCGATTGTGACAGCATCCTTATCTCACTTTTTAAGAGTTTTATTCATTAGCTTCCTGTCCAGGCTCTTGGTTTTTTTAATAAACATATTTAATTTTATTATCCTCAATGTAAAAATGCACTGGCAATATGATTGTATGTTGAGATTATAAATTAATTTGCAATGCAGGCAAATTTTATAATCCTCCACCTTGCTACCAAAGCAATGAATTAGAATTGTACTTTCTAAACCTACTAATGCTCCCTTTTATATTATGTCACACTGCCATACCTTTGTTTTCATCCTATAACATTTTTTCTCACTTCACTTAAGACAAAACTTTCAGCCACAGACCCCCTTCCCCTCTCTCCAAGTCTCCCATGCCCTTCATCTATCCATACTTGATTGGCTTAGGGTAATTTTATACATTCCAACTGCCTAGCAACTGTTAAATTCCACTAGAACCTGGCTCCCAATTTCTCTGATTGTCCCAAATTTTTCTTAACATAATTTCTTCCTGAGATGGTTTCTTTCTTTGTTCTGTACAACTGAACAAATTACAATACTGATTGCCCATCACAGACAAGGCCTGCCCCACACTCCTCTTTTAGTTACTGAAACCTTTCTCCAGCATTCCCACAAAAAGCAAACAACCACAAAGGGGATTTCATTTTTTAATAATTTTTAAAAGTTATTTATGTATATACATTTTCATTAAATTATTTATTAATTTTACATCCCAATATCATCCACCTCTTTTCCCAGTTTACCTCTCACACAGCTCCCCATCCCCTTCTCTGAGAAGGGAGAGGACCCCCAAGGTATCACTACACCTTGGCACATTGAGTCACTGCAGGGGACTAGAAGCATCCTCTCCCACTGAGGCCAGACAACATGGCCCAGTTAGGGGTATAGGATCTACAAGTAGTCAGCAGATTCAGGGACAGCCTCTGCTCTGGTTGTTGGGGAGATTTGCATGAAGACTAAGCTGCACATCTGCTTGATATGTACAGGGAGCCTAGGTTCAGTCCATGCCTATTTTTTGGTTGATGGATCAATCTCTGGGAGTCACAAAGGGTCCAAGTCAGTTGACTTTGTTGATATTGATGTGGGGTACATGTCCTTCTCAGAACCCTCAATTATTCCCCCTAATTCTTCCATAAGACCCTCTGAGCTTCATCTAATATTTGGCTGTGGGTCTCTACATCTGTTTGCATTGTCTCCTGGGTGGAGAATCTCAGAAGACAGTTAGGCTAGGATCCTGTCTACATTCATACTATAGTATCATTAGTAGTCTCAGGGTTGGTGCTTGCCCATGAAATGAGTTGGGCTAGTCATTGGTTGGCCATTCTCTCTGAATTTGCTCCATATTTGTCCCTGAAAATCTAGTAAGTAGAACACATTTGGAGTCCAAGATTTTGTAGGTGGGTTTCTGTTCTTGTCCTTCCACTGGGAATCCTGCTTTGCAATAGTAGATGGCTGGTTCAGGCTCCATATAGCCCGAACAGGAAGAGTTTCAACTAGAGTCATCCCCATAGAATCCCTAGGTCCTCCCTACATTCTGGGTCTCAGGCACATTCTACAGATGCATTCTCCATCCAAGCCCACTGACAATTCAAGTTCTGTCTTCTGAGGAATATTCAAGCATCCTCCTTTGGGTCCTCTATGTTTTTCATCTTCTTTGGTTCTATGGATTGTAGCATAGTTATCCTGGATTTGATGACTAATATCCACTTATAAGTGAGTATATATCATGCATGTCCTTTTGGGTCTGAATCACTTCACTTAGGACGATATTTTCTAGTTCCATCCACTTGCCCACAAAATTTGTGACATCCTCATTTCTAGTAGCTGAGTCATATTCTGTAAAAGACAAATTATCTTTTTCTACTCTTCAACACATGCTGGTGAGGATATGGAGCAAAGGGAACACTCCTCCATTGCTAGTGGAAGTGAAAACTTGTACAACCACTCTAGGAATAAGTTTGGTGGTTTTTCAGAAAATTGAGAATAGTTCTATCTCAAGACCCAGATAAACCACTCCTGGACAAATACCCAATAAGAGGCTCCACCAGCCCCTAAGAACTTTTGCACAAATATGTTCATAGCAGCTTTATTCATAATAGCCAGAAGCTGGAAACAACTCAGTTGTTTCTCAAAGGGGATTTGTCCACTTTCTCACTGCTGTGTGTACTCAATTCCAAATAAGTCCTGTTCTCATTCCATAGGCCCGTTATTGAACTATACAAATAATCAACAAAACCAGGAGCTGTTTCGTTGAGAAAAATCAATAAGATAGATAAACCCTAAGCCAGACTAACCAGAGGGCTCAAAGACAGTATCCAAATTAGCAAAATCAGAAATAAAAAGGGAGACATAACAACAGAATCTGAGGCAATTCAAAAATAATCAGATCCTACTATAAAAGCCTATACTCGACAAATCTGGAAAGTCTGGAGGAAATACACTATTTTCTAGACAGTTACCAGGTACCAAAGTAAAATTGGGATGAGTAAACCATCTAAACAGTCCTATAAACCCTAAATAAATGAAGGCAGTCATTAAGTCTTTCAACCAAAAAAGCCCAGGACCAGATGGTTTTAGTGCAGAATTCTATCAGAACTTCCAAAAAGACCTAATACCAATACTCTTCAAACTATTCCACAAAACAGAAACAGAAGGAGGAAAACTAGCCAAAATAATTTCTACACTATATAGACTACCTCGTTCTTATAGTTTTCCTTTAACATTTCAGCAAGACTGACACTGTTGACTTCTGTTTCTAATCTTTACCCTTTTCTCTCACTTGCTAGCTTTCATCCTCTTCCCATCCACTCCATTAACTTTTGTGAGTCCCTGTCTCTTTATGGATGTGGAAGTTCCCAGGATACTAGTGCAGACTACTTTCTTCTCACCTAAGAATGGTCCTTGGATTATTTCCAACTTCAGAGGTTAATATAACATTTAAAATACTTGATGAGAAAGCCAGAACATATGGTTAAATCAATGTTGTTTATCTCATCACATATCTTTTTTAATGAGAATTTCAAACATATAAATGTACTCTCAACTCATCTCTTGCTAATATTGTCCACTACACATACCAAATCATGGCAGTGTTCCCAAGGATGCAAAATATATTGTTTCTGACTTTTACCAAATTTATGGCACTAGGTATGAATGTCATCCTGTGGTGTGGAACTCAAATACAATCAGAAATCAGTTGGTTACACTCCAGTCATAAGAGTCATATCATTGTCATATCAATTGGAACATCTTATCTCATAAGTCAAATTTAAGGGTTTTTTTTATTTCTCATTTAAAACTTTTTGTAAAACATTTATAAATCAATTTATAGAAGATGAGAAAATAAAATATCACAATTTATTACAACTTTAAATATAAATAATTAAAATGAATGAAAGGGTCTTCTTTCCTGTATTTGTTTCTGCCCTCTGTATCCATTGATAAGTTTTAAACACAGATGTTTCTGTGTCTTCTGTTTCTTGTCTTATGGAGAAAACATTATGTTGTAATTGTACAGTCTTTATGATGAGGGCAAAGATCAAGATCTTCATTAATGTAACTCCTTTGCAATCATGTATGAATAGAAGGAAAATCAACTTGCCAGAAATTCTCTGTTGTGTTCGGTAGAGTGCAGCAAAATCAGGGTCTTGAGCAGGAAGCAAACTACTTTCCTCTTTTGTCTGTTGGCATATTTGCATGATAAATTCTGTATTTATTACATATGTTCCCAAGCAATTTTCTTCTTTCCTTTTCCCAAACTACCCCAATATGAGAAAAATGTATGCTAGTCTCTCTGTGCTGCAATTATTAGAATTTGTGAATACCATGACATGTTTGTCCCCAGTACACAATCCACATTTCTTCTTCATTACTCTGTTCAAGTGCAGTCAGTCATTTAGCTTGGTAAGTTTTTCCTGTTAAGATGTTCTTCTCATCTGCTTAGAAGTCTCTTATTCTTCTCTGAGAACAGTTTGCAGGTTAAATATTTGACATATTAAGACACTTTAATTGCTAAAGTGTGACTTCTATATATTAGTTACTTAAAATGATAGGTTTTATAGTCAGGCAAGTAAATCAAGTATTGCACAATGCAGCTAAAATGTTAACATGGCTCATCAATATTTCTTGTCTGGTTTCATGCGATCTATGAAAGCTTGGTAATATACAACTATTTTCTCACTACTTGGGAAGCTGAAGAAGGTAGATCCCATGTTCAATCGTGAGAGAAACCTAGGCCTTACAAACTGGCTAAGTGATAGAACACACCTGGAAAGCCAGCCAGGAAACAATCTCTACATGATTCATTAGCTTAATATTTTCTAGGCCAACATTTCCAGAGGGTGCTTTTCAGCTGGGAGATAAGTTCCTCTGAAGAGAAGCACAAGAGAAGAAAATGAGGAGAGTATGGGATCAGAAGACAGAGAACAGTGTTTCTGGATGAGACCCTTGCTTACTCTGGATGCAGAGACATTCAGATGGAGAGCAAAGAGGCCCTTTTATCAACTCTTTGAATTTCTACTTCCCTTCTGTAACTTTGATTTTTGTTAACAGACAGCAGAAAGGATAAAGAAACCTGAGCATGAGGATCCAAGAACAATCTGAAAAGTGACAGGAAGCCAGAGGGACTCCACCCATGCAACCACTCAAATAGAAGCTGTCTCTACCAATCCACTGTAGAAGTGGCACTAGAAAAGATACTATCTTGCTCCAAAGGAAACTAACCAAAGGCTGTTGGTTATGTGAATACCTGCACTGCTATTTCTAGAACACAACTGCAGATGAAGGGAAAGAGTAGGACATTTCATACACTCTGGTTGTACATCACAAACTTAGGAAACAAAGAAATTAATCACTGCTGAAAAATGTTACACTTGCACCCCACATTTGACTTGCAACTGAAGAGAAGCTAGTGTAGTCAGGCAGCTAGGATTATAACCAACTGAGGTAAGGAATTTGTCACTCATATAATGTAACATGAAGTCCCCTAAGCATACTATAGCAATAAGTAGAGTGTACATCAAAACATAAAGACTTAAACTACAATACAAGACCCACTATGTGTGTGTTGCTCTAGGTTCCATTGCCCTTTCAGTCTCAATATTTTAGATTTTTTTAATATCAAGAGATAATCAATTAGGACTGGTAATGATTATAGTGTTACAGTCTAGAGATAAGAATCATTTCTCAGTCAGTAATATCAATATTTTTCTTGAGAAATTTTATCAAATACAATTTCAATCAAGAAACTTTGATATAAAGAATGAAAGCAATCATGTGGTTGCAGTCATTTTGTTGTCATAAGGGGTTCCAATACTACAAGCTAGAGTCAATATTAATAAAATTTTTACCAAAATATCTTTTTCTAGGCAACCAAAGAACCTGGAAAAATGGAGTTCAAGAACTCAACTTTGGGAAGTGGCTTTATCTTGGTAGGAATCCTGAGTGGGAGTGACTCTCCTGGACTGCTCTGTGCAACAATCACGGCCCTGTACACACTGGCACTGACCAGCAATGGACTGCTGCTCCTTGTCATCACAGTAGATACCCGGCTCCACGTGCCCATATACCTTCTACTTGGGCAGCTCTCTCTCATTGACCTTCTCCTGACTTCAGTCATTACTTCCAAGGCTGTTATGGATTTTCTTCTGAGAGACAATACTATCTCCTTTGGAGGCTGCGCCCTTCAGATGTTTGTGGAATTAGTACTGGGTGGCGCAGAGGACCTTCTTCTAGCTTTTATGGCCTACGAAAGGTATGTAGCCATCTGTCATCCTCTGAACTACATGATACTCATGAGTCCAAGAGTCTGCTGGCTCATGGTGACTGCATCATGGATTCTGGCAAGTCAGATGGCCCTGGGATTTACCATTAATACCATGCATTATTCTTTCTGCAAATCGAGACATATCAAACACCTCTTCGGTGAGATACCTCCCTTGCTGGAGTTGGCCTGCACAGACACCTCTAGTTATAAGCTTGTGGTTTATTCGGTAGGTGTGCTCATGTTAATTCTCCCTCTTACTGCCATCTTTTTCTCTTATGCACGGATTTTGTTCACTGTTCTCCACATGCCCTCAAATGAGAGTAGGAAGAAAGCCCTTATTCCCTGTTCTTCACACATGACTGTTGTGGGCATGTACTATGGGGCTCTCACAGTCATGTATTTCCTACCAAGTTCCTACCACAATCCCAAGCAAGACAATATCCTTTCTGTTTTCTACACAATTGTCACCCCAGCTTTAAACCCACTTATCTATAGCCTGAGGAATAAGGAAGTGACTGGGGCTCTGAGGAGAGTCATGGGAAATACTTGTCATCACCCCATACAATAAAGGTAGTACAAAGTATCTTTCTTCCAAATTTAATTACTCCTCCTTATCAGAAGACTTCTGCTCTGAAATACTCTTGAAAAGAAACTGGGCACTAAAAAGCATGTATCTTGTGATTGATCGTGTGTAAATTTTTGAACATTCTCCTCACAGGTTATTTAATAGGATAAGATTCATACTGTTAAGGTTTCTCTATTATGTCTTTATTTCCTAATACAGCTAAAAATTCTACAGGGAAGTACTCACTGCACCTGAACCCTGAGATTTTATATCACATCCAAGCAAGAACTATAGAAATAACTTCAAGTGGTGACTCATTATTAGGAGGCGAATGATTTAGGTTTTCAAAAATTTAGATCATAAAAAGTCAGTTAAATGTAATACTGACAGCAACAGATTTGTCCAATGTCCAATTTTGTAAGCAACAGCATTTGTGGATGCTCTGAGTGATGCCATGGGTTTGGGGGAAAGGAGAGAGATCTGCCCCCCACAGTGGTGGAAATTCTAAGAAAATCTATGCTGTTGTTCTGTGTGTAATTAAACAAACAACAAAGTAAATTCATACTTTTCAATATTTTCAATATTTTTCTAAGTATGTCTTTATGTCCATTATTTATCTGGTTTAAACATTTCGCAATGTGCAATATCATATATTACCTGATATATATGTGTAATTTTCATGGCTTTTGTATCAATTTGAGATAAACTGGGACAAGTCTGACAGTGCATCTCAGGAGGCAAGTTGTTTTCTGTGAGCATGAGACAGGATAAACACAGTTTCATAGTAAGGCCTTGTCTAAAAAATGGTTGAAACTTGGACAATAGAATAAATGACAATGTAACTTACTTTCTTGTTTATTTAAAAAATGTATACTTGAAATGAATTTTTGCTTCTTAAAATTTATTCATTTCCTATCATTTCTAGTATCTGCAATTTTATACATAAATATAATGTGTCTTTGCCACACACACCCCCACACTTATCCTATCCTGGTTGCTCAACACATCTGCTTTCCAACCCCATGTCCTCCTTTTTCCCCTAAAAACACATTGAATGTAATTAATGCTGCCGATACACACATGGGTCAGGGTATTATCCACTGAGATATGAACAACCTAGCAATCACTACCCATGGAAGAAACGACTCTCCCTTCCTTGGCAGCTATTAAGTGCCTGTGACTCCTCAGCTAAGGTTAGGGAAAGAAAGCCCCTCCCCAACCCATGGTGGAATTTTTAGCTGAATTAATCTTGTGTAGGGCTAGGTAATTACAGCTGCAGTGAGTACATGGGTGCCACAGGCATGCCTCGTGCAGAGGCCAGGCTTTCAGAGCACTCTTTCCATCCTCCAGCTTACATGTTTTCACACCCTTTCCTGTGATGTTCCTGAGCCTGAAGTGGAAAGGTTGATAGAGATGTCACATCTTTACCTGAGCAATCACAGTTGCTTATTCTCAACACTTTGGAGAGTTAAAGTCTCTGAACTAAACATTACCCTCCACAATAAGAAGACTCTCTGATGAAAGCTAAGAGCTGCACAAATCCATGAATATAAAATAAATAAATAGAACATAAGTTGGGATGACCTTTGGTAACACATTATCAATAGGCTCTCTCTTGCAATTAATTACAGCCTACAATTTCTCTAGACATGAGTTTGAGCATGCTTACAGCAAAAATAATGAGTTGTTTCCTGTGCAGTAGACTTCATACCTAACCAAGAAATCAGTTAGTTGCCCCATAAGTGGTGTCATGACAATTTTTCCAGTGACCATATCTTCCCTGAAAAAATTTTATTGTAACATGTAGGTTCCAGAGCAGGGCAAGATGTCTAATAATTTGTTTCTACCATCAGGGTACTTCATACCTTATAGCCCTATAATAGCTAACCAATAGGAAGAGAGACGTATAAAAAGGATCATGAATTTATCTGTATCCTACAAGCAAAATCATGCAGTGTCTTTATTAATAATGTTTACTGTGAACCTATTTAGCAATAGGGTTTACTATATACTGTAGACGATCACAAGCAATGACAATATCACAGTATGGTGTGTGTGTGTGTGTTTGTGTGTGTGTATGTGTGTGTGTGTGTGTGTGTATGCATTTGTTTGTCTTTGTGTGCCTATTGTACAGTGAATTACACTTTTCCCTTCTTTTTTTCTCCATCTTTATTAACTTGGATATTTCTTATTTACATTTCAATTGTTATTCTCTTTCCCCTCCCCCTCCCTTTCTACATGGGTGTTCCACTCCCAATACTCACCTCATTACCACCCTCCAACAACAATCACATTCACCGGGGATTCAGTCTTGACAGGACCAAGGGCTTCCCCTTCCACTGGTGCTCTTACTAGGCTATTCACTGCTACCTGTGAGGTTGGAGCCCAGGGTCAGTACACATATAGTCTATGGGTAGTGGCTTAGTCCCTGGAAGCTCTGGTTGGTTGACATGTTTGTTCATATGGGGTCTCAAGCCCCTTCAAGCTCTTTCAGTCCTTTCTCTGATTCCTTCAACGGGGGTCCCATTCTCAGTTTAGTTGTTTGCTGCTCGCTGTGTGTCTCAGTAGAGATCTACATCTGGTTCCTATAAGCCTGAACTTAGTGGCTGTATATGTATGGGCCAAACGAGGGGGAGACTCTGAATGGGTTTTCCTACTGTGTCTGTTCTAAACTTTGCGTCCCTAAACTCTCCCAAGGGTATTATTGTTCCCATTTTAAGGAAGGAGTAGACCATATGCATTTTGGTCATCCTTCTTGAGTTTCATGTGTTCTGTGCATCTCTGGTAATTTGAGCATTTAGGCAAATATCCACTTATCGATGAATGCAAACCATGTGTGTTTTACTGTGATTGGGTTACCACACTCAGGATGATTTTTTGCAGTTCCATTCATTTGCCTATGTATTTCATAAAGTCATTGTTGTTGATAGCTGAGTAATATTCCATTGTGTAGGTGTACCACAATTTCTGTATCCATTCCGCTGTTGAAGGGCATCTGGGTTCTTTCCAGCAGCTAGCTATTATAAATAAAGCTGCTATGAACATATTGGAGCATTTGTCTTTGTTATATGTTGGGGCATATTTTGGGTATATGACCAAGAGAGGTATAGCTGGGTCCTCAGGTAGTTCAATGTCCAATTTTCTGAGGAACTCTCAGACTGATTTCCAGAATGGTTTTATCAGTCTGCAATCCCACCAATGGAGGAGTGTTCCTCTTCTTCACATCCTTGCCAGGATTTGCTGTCACCTGAGTTTTGATCTTAGCCATTCTCACTGGTGTGAGGTGAAATCTCAGGGTTGTTTTGATTTGCATTTCCCTTATGGCAAAAGATGTTGAACATTAGGTGCTTCTCAGCAATTTTGCATTCCTCAGCTGTGAATTCTTTGTTTAGCTCTGAACCCCAATTTTAATAGGGTTATTTGTCTCCCGGCATTTTAACTTCGTGAGTTCTCTTTTTTCTATAGTTGTAGGATTGGTAAAGATCTTTTTCCAATCTGTTGGTTGCCATTTTGTCCTAAAAAATAGTGTCCTCAGCCTTACAAAAGCTTTGAAGTTTTATGAGATCCCACTTGTCAATTCTTGATCTTAGAGCATAAGCCATTGGTATTTTGTTCAGGAAATTTTCTCCAGTGTGCGTGTGTTCCAGATGCTTCCACACTTTTGCTTCTATTAGTTTGAGTGTATCTGGTTTGATGTGGAGGTCCTTGATCCACTTGTACTTAAGCTTTGTACAGGGTGATAAGAATGGATTGATCTGCATTCTTCTACATGCTAACCTCCAGTTGAACCAGCACCGTTTGCTGAAAATGCTATCTTTTTTCCATTGGTTTTTTTTTTTTTGGCTCCTTTGTCAAAAATCAAGTGCCCATAGGTGTGTGGGTTCATTTCTGGGTCTTCAATTCTATTCCACTGGTCTATCTTTCTATCTCTGTACTAATACCATGCAGTTTCTATCACTATTGCTCTGTAATACTGTTTAAGTTCAGGGACAGTGATTCCCCCGGAAGTCCTTTTATTGTTGAGGATAGTTTTAGCTATCCTGGGATTTTTATTATTCCAGGTGATTTTTGCAATTGTTCTGTCTAACTCTATGAAGAATTGTGTTGGAATTTTTATGGGAATTTCATTGAATCTGTAGATTACTTTTGGTAAAATGGCCATTTTTACTATATTAATCCTTGAGCATGGGATATCTTTCCATCTTCTGAGATCTTCTTCAATTTCTTTCTTCAGAAGCTTGAAGTTCTTATCATACAGATCTTTCACTTGCTTGGATAAAGTCACACCAAGGTATTTTATATTATTTGGGACTATTATGAAGGGTGTTGTTTCCCTAATTTCTTTCTCAGCTTGTTTCTCTTTTCTGTAGAGGAAGGCTACTGATTTATTTGAGTTAATTTTATAGCCGCCACTTTGCTGAAGGTGTTTATCAGGTTTATAGTTCTCTGGTGGAACTTTTGGGATCTCTTAAGCATTCAATCATAACGTCTGCAAATAGTGATATTTGATTTCCTCGTTTCCAATCTGTATACCTTTGATTTCCTTATGTTGTCTAACTGTTCCAGCTAGGACTTTGAGAACTACATTGAATAAGTAGGGAGAGAGTGGGCAGCCTTGTCTAGTCCCTAATTTTAGTGGGATTGCCTCAAGTTTCTCTCCATTTAGTTTAATATTAGCTACTGGTTTGCTGTATATGACTTTTACTATGTTCAGTTATGGACCTTGAATTCCTGTTCTTTCCAGGACTTTTATCATGAAGGGGTGTTGAATTCTCTCAAATTCTTTCTCAGCATCTAATGAAATGATCATGTGGTTTTTATCTTTCAGCTTCTTTATGTAGTGGATTATGTTGATGGTTTTCCATATATTAAACCATCTCTACCTCTCTGGAAGGAAACCTACTTGATCATGATGGATGACTGTTTCGATGTGCTCTTGTATTCCATTAGCAAGAATTTTATTGAGTATCTTTGCATGGATATTAATAAGGGAAATTGGTCTGAAGTTCTCTTTCTTTGTTAGGTCTTTGTGTAGTTTAGGTATAAGAGTAATTGTGGCTTCAGAGAGGGAATTTGGTAGCACTCCATCTGTCTCAATTTCATAGAATAGTTTGGATAGTATTGGTATGAGGTCTTCTATAAAGGACTGATAGAATTCTGCAGTTAATCCATCTGGGCCTAGGCTCTTTTTTTTGGGGGGGGGACTTTTTTTTTTATTCTTTTTTTTCTCTGTCTTTACTAACTCAGGTATTTCTTATTTAAATTTCAATTGTTATTCCCTTTCCTGGTTTCTGGGCCAATATCCCTCTAATACCTCCCCTTCCCCTACTATATGAGTTCCCCATCCTCCCCTAATTACCAAACTCTCTCCCAAAAATCACGATCACTAGGGGGTTCAGACTTGGCAGGAACAAGGGCTTCCCCTTGCACTGGTGCTCTTACTAGGCTATTCATTGCTACCTATAAGGTTGGAGCCCAGGGTCAGTCTTTGGGTAGTGGCTTAGTCCCTGGAAGCTCTGGTTGCTTGGCATTGTTGTTAATATGGAGTCTCAAGACCCTTCAGGCTCTTCCAGTTTCTTGGTTTCCTACAACAGGGTTCCCGTTCTCGGTTCAGTGGTTTGCTGTTGGCATTCGCCTATGTATTTGCCAAATTCTGCAGTGTCTCTCAGGAGAGATCTACAATTGGTTCCTGTCAGCCTGCACTTCTTTGCTTCATCCATCTTATCTAGTTTGGTGGCTGTATATGAATGGGCCACATTCCTGGCAGGCTCTGAATGGGTGTTCCTGCAGCTGCTGTTCTAAACTTTGCCTCCCTATGCCCTCCCAAGGGGATTCTTGTTCCCCTTCTAAAGAAGAAGTGAAGCATAGGCATTTGGGACATCCTTCTTCAGTTTCATGTGTTCTGTGCATCTAGGGAATCTCAAGCATTTGCGATAATATCCATTGATCAATGAGTGCATACCATGTGTGGTTTTGTGTGATTGGGTTACCACACTCAGGATAATATTTTCCTGTCCCATTCATTTGCCTATGAATTTCATGGAGTCATTATATTTCATAGCTGAGTAATATTCGATTGTGTAGATGTACCACATTTTCTGTATCCATTCCTCTGTTGAAGGGCATCTGGGTTCTTTCCAGCTTCTGGCTATTATAAATAAGGCTGCTATGAACAGAGTGGAGCATGTGTCTTTGTTATATGTTGTGGCATATTTTAGGTATATGCCCAAGAGAGGTATAGTTGAGTCCTCAGGTAGTTCAATGTCCATTTTTCTGAGGAACCTCCAGACTGATTTCCAGAATGGCTGTACCAGTCTGCAATCCCACCAACAATGGAGGAGTGTTTCTCTTTTCCACATCCTCCCCAGCATATGCTGTCCCCTGAGTTTTTGATCTTAGCCATTCTCACTGGGGTGAGGTGAAATCTCTGGGTTGTTTTGATTTGCATTTCCCTTATGACTAAAGATGTTGAACATTTCTATAGGTGTTTCTCAGCCATTTGGCATTCCTCAGCTGTGAATTCTTTGTTTAGCTCTGAATGCATTTTTAATAGGGTTATTTGTCTCCCTGCAGTATAACATCTTGAGTTCTTTGTATATTTTGGAAATAAGCCCTCTATCTGTTGTAGGATTGGTAAAGAACTTTTCCCAATCTTTTGGTTGTCGTTTTGTCCTAACGACAGTGTCCTTTGCCTTCCAGAAGCTTTGCAGTTTTATGAGATCCCGTTTGTCAATTCTTGATCTTAGACCATAAGCAACTGGTGTTTTGTTCAGGAAATTTTCTCCAATGTCCATGTGTTCGAGATGCTTCCCCACTTTTTCTTCTATTACTTTGAGTGTATCTGGTTTGATGGGGAGGTCCTTGATCCACTTGGACTTAAGCTTTGTACAGGGTGATAAGCATGGATCGATCTGCATTCTTCTACATGTTGACCTCCAGTTGAACCAGCACCATTTGCTGAAAATGCTATCTTTTTTCCATTGGATGGTTTTGGCTCCTTTGTCAAAAATCAAGTGACCATAGGTGTGTGGGTTCATTTCTGGGTATGCAATTCTATTCCACTTGTCTATCTGTCTGTCTCTATAACAATCACATGCAGTTTTTATCACAAATTCTCTGTAATACTGCTTGAGATCAGGGACTTTGAGTACTCCAGAAGTCTTTTTATTGTTGAGTATATTTTTAGCTATCCTATGTTTTTTGTTATTCCAGATGAATTTGCAAATTTTTCTGTCTCATTTTCTGAAGATATGGTTTGCTATTTTTGATGGGGATTGCATTGAATCTGTAGATCGCTGTTGGTAAAATGGTCATTTTTACTATATTAATCCTGCCAATCCATGAGCATGGGAGATCTTTCCATCTTCTGAGGTCTTCTTCAGTTTCTTTCTTCAGAGACTAGAAGTTCTTATCATACAGATCTGGTTATACAGATTTGGTTCAAGTCAAACCTAGGTATGTTATATTATTTGGAACTATTATGAAGGGTGTCGTTTCCCTAATTTCTTTCTTGGCTTGTTTCTCTTTTGTGTAGAGGAAGGCTACTGATTTACTTGAGTTCATATTATACCCAGCCACTTTGCTGAAGGAGTTTACCAGGTTTAGTAGTTCTCTAGTGGAACTTTTGGGATCACTTAAGTATACGTTCATATCATCTGCAAATAGTGATATTTTGACTTCTTCTTTTCCAATCTGTATCCCCTTGATCTCCTTTTTTTGTCTGATTGCTCTGGCTAGAACTTCAAGAACTATATTGAATAAGTAGGAAGAGAGTGGGCACCCTTGTCTAGTCCCTGATTTTAGTGGGATTGCTTCAAGTTTCTCTCCATTTAGTTTAATGTTAGAAACAGGTTTGCTGTATATGGCTTTTACTATGTTTCGGTATGGGCCTTGAATTCCTATTCTTTTCAGGACTTTTATCATGAAGGGGTGTTGAATTTTGTCAAATGCTTTCTCAGCATTTAATGAAATGATCATGTGGTTTTGTTCTTTCACTTTGTTTATATAATGGATTACGTTGATGGTTTTCCATATATTAAACCATCCCTGCATGCCTGGGATGAAGCCTACTTCATCATGGTGGATGATTGTTTTGATGTGCTCTTGGATTCAGTTTGCCAGAATTTTATTGTATATTTTTGTATCGATATTCATAAGGGAAATTGGCCTGAAGTTCTCTTTCTTTGTTGGGTGTTTGTGTGGTTTATGTATAAGAGTAATTGTGGCTTCATAGAAGGAATTTGGTAGTGCTCTCTGTGTTTCAATTTTGTGGAATAATTTGGATAGTATTGGTATGAAGTCTTCTATGAAGATCTGATAGAATTCTGCAATGAACTGGTCTGGACCTGGGCTCTTTTTGGTTGGGAGACCTTTAATGACTGCTTGTATTTCTTTAGGAGGTATGGGGTTGTTTATATGGTTTTTCTGTTCCTGATTTAACTTCAGTATCTGGTATCTGTCTAGGATATTGTTCATTTCCTGCAGATTTTCAAGTTTTGTTGAATATAGGCTTTTGTAGTAGGATCTGAAGATTTTTTGAATTTCCTCTGATTCTGTAGTTATGTCTCCCTTCAGATTTCTAATTCTGTTAATTTGTACACACTCTCTGTGTCCTCTCATTAGTCTGGCTAAGGGTATATCTATCTTGTTGATTTTATCAAAGAACCAACTTTTGGTTCTGTTGATTCTTTCCATGGTCCTTTTTGTTTCTACTTGGTTGATTTCAACTCTGAGTTTGATTATTTCCTGCCTTCTACTCCTCCTAGGTGCATTTGCTTTTTTTGTTCTAGAGCTTTTAGGTGTGCTGTCAAGCTGCTGATATATGCTCTCTCCTGTTTTTTTCTGCAGGCACTCAGAACTATTAGTTTTCCTCTTAGCACAGCTTTCATTGTGTCCCATAAGTTTGGGTATGTTGCACCTTCATTTTCATTAAATTCTAAGAAGTCTTTAATTTCTTTCTTTATTTCTTCCTTGACCAGGTTATCATTGAGTCTCTTTTTTAACTTCCATGTATATGTGGGCATTCTTCCCTTATTCTTATTGAAGACCAATTTTAGACTGTGGTGGTCTGATAGGACGCATGGGATTATTTCTGTCTTTCTGTATCTGTTGAGGCCTGTCTTATGACCAATTATATGGTCAATTTTGGAGAAAGTATCATGAGGTGGTGAGAAGAAGGTATATCCTTTTCTTTTAGGATAGAATGCACTATAAATATCTTTTAAGTCCATTTGGTTCATGACTTCTCTTAGTCTGTCTATGTCTCTGTTTAATTTCTGTTTCCATGATCTTTCCATGGATGACAGTGGGGTGTTGAAATCTCCTACTATTATTGTGTGAGGTGCAATGTGTGCTTTGTGCTTTAGTAAGGTTTCTTTTAAATATGTAGGTTCCCTTGTATTTGTAGCATAGATATTTAGGATTGAGTGTTTATCTTGGTGGATTTTCCCTTTAACCAATATGAAGTGTCCTTCCTTAGCTTTTTTGATGACTTTTAGTTGAAAATCGATTTTATTCGATATTAGAATGGCTACTCCAGCTTGCTTCTTCAGACCATTTGCTTTGAAAGTTGTTTTCCAGCCTTTTACTCTGAGGTAGTTTCTGTCTTTGTCTCTGAGGTGTGTTTCCTGTAGGCAGCAGAATGCAGGGTCCTCATTGCATACCCAGTCTGTTAATCTATGTCTTTTTATTGGGGAGTTGAGACCATTCATCAATGAGAGATATTAAGGAATAGTGATTATTGCTTCCTGTTATATTCATATTTGGATGTGAGATTATGTTTATGTGTTTTTCTTCTGTTTGTTTTGTTGCAAGTTAGCTTGCCTCTTTATGTTGGGCTTTACCATTTATTATCCTTTGTAGCGCTGGATTTGTAGAAAGATATTGTGTAAATTTGGTTTTGTCATGGAATATCTTGGTTTCTCCATCTATGTTAATTGAGAGTCTTGCAGGATACAGTAACCTGGGTTGGCATTTGTGTTCTCTTAGGGTCTGTATGACATCAGTCCAGGATCTTCTGGCTTTCATAGTCTCTGGTGAAAAGTCTGGTGTGATTCTGATAGATCTAACTTTATATGTTACTTGACCTTTTTCCCTTACTGCTCTTAATATTCTTTCGTTATTTTGTGCATTTGGTATTTTGACTATTATGTGACGGGAGGTGTTTCTTTTCTGGTCCAATCTATTTGGAGTTCTGTAGGCTTCTTGTATGTTATGAGCATCTGTTTCTTTAGGTTAGGGAAGTTTTCTTCTATGATTTTGTTGAAGATATTTACTGGTCCTTTAGCTGGGAGTCTTCACTCCCTTCTATACCTATTATCCTTAGGTTTGATCTTCTCATTGAGTACTGGATTTCCTGTATGTTTTAGACTTGTAGCTTTTTCTGTTTTACATTATCTTTGACAGTTGAGTCAATGATTTCTATGGAATCTTCTGCTCCTGAGATTCTCTCTTCTATTTCTTGCATTCTGTTGGTGATGCTTGCATCTGTGACTCCTTTTCTCTTCCTTTGGTTTTCTATATCCAGGGTTGTTTCCCTGTATCCTTTCTTTATTGTTTCTATTTCCATTTTTATTTCCTTCACCTGTTTGATTGTGTTTTCCTGGATTCTTTCAGGGATTTTTGGGATTCCTCTCTATAGGTTTCTACTTGTTTATTTATGTTTTCTCTGCGTTGTTCTAAGGGAGTTCTTCATGTCTTTCTTGAAGTCCTCCAGCATCATGATCAAATGTGATTTTAAATCTTGATCTTGCTTTTCTGGTGTGTTTGGATATTCAGTGTTTGCTTTGTTGGGAGAATTGGGCTCCAATGATGCCATGTAGTCTTGGTTTCTGTTGCTTGGATCCCTGCACTTGCCTTTTGCCATCAGGTTCTCTCTGGTGTTACCTTGTTCTGCTATTTCTGACAGTGGCTAGGCCATCCTATAGGTCTGTGTGTCAGGAGTACTGTAGACCTGTTTTCCTGTTTTCTTTCAGCCAGTTATGGGAACAGAGTGTTCTGCTTTCAGGTGTGTACTCTTTCCTGTCTACTGGACTTCATCTGCTCCTGTGGGCCTGTCTCCTGAGTCCACCAGGCAAGTTGGTCTTACCTGTGTTCCTATGGCTCAAATTGCTCCTGGGGGGCTACTTTTGAGCCCTTGTGATGTTGGCAAACAGGAGACACTGTGCCGCTTTTTCCAGGAGTCCCTGTGCACCACGGTCCCAGATAGCATTAGGTGTTTTCCCCTGAAGTCATAAATGTGGACAGAGTGTACTATCTTCTGGCTTCCCAGACATGTCTGCCCCTCTGAATGTTTAGCTCTCCCTCCCACAAGATTTGGGTGCAGAGAACTGGGTCCCTTCAGGTCCGCGCGGTGTCTGGACTGTGGGGGACCTGCTGCTGGAGTGCCCTATCTTCTGGTTCCCAGAGGCCTTATACAGTTTTCTTGGGCCAGGGATGTGGGCAGGATTGGGCAGTATTGGTGGTCTCTCCCGCTCTGCAGTCTCAGGAGTGCCCACCTGTCCGGTCGGTGAGTTTTCTCTCCCAATGTGTTTGGGAGCAGTGAGCTGTGGGCCTGGATCAGCGAGGTTGGGGCTCCAGCTAAAAACCGGAAGTGTCTGGTCCCAGAGGAATTATGCCTCTGTGTGTCTTAAGTCCACCAGGCAGGTTGCTTGAAGCAGAAATGTTGGTCTTACCTGTGGTCCCGTGACTCAAGTTGCTCGTGGGGGCTGCTTTTGAGCTCTCTGTGAAGGCAGCAACCATGAGTGCCTGCGCTGCCTTTTCCTGGAGCCCCCATGCACCAGGGTCCCAGATGGCATTCAAGGTTTCTTTTATTTATGTAGGTGCCCTTGTATATGGAGCAAAAATATTTAGGATTGAGAGTTCATCTTGATGGATTTTTCCTTTGATGAATATGAAGTGTCCTTACTTATCTTTTTTTATTACTTTTGGTGGAAATCGATTTTATTCTATATTAGAATGGCTACTCCAGCTTGCCTCTTCTGACCATTAGCTTGGAAAGTTGTTTTCCAGCCTTTTACTCTGAGGTAGTGTCTGTCTTTGTCTATGAGGTGTTTTTCCTGTAGGCAACAAAATGGTGGGTCCTCATTGCATATCCAGTTTGTTAATCTGTGTCTTCTTATAAGGGAATTGAATCCATTGAGGTTGAGAGATATTAAGGAATAGTGATTGTTGCTTCCTGTTATATTCATGTTTGGATGTGAGATTATGTTTTTGCTTGCCTTTCTTTGTTCTGTTTCAAAACGATTAGTGTCTTGCTTTGTCTAGGGTATAGCTTGCCTCCTTGTATTGGGCTTTACCACTTATTATCCTCTTTAGGGCTGGATTTGTAGAAAGACATTGTGTAAATATGGTTTTGTCATGGAATATCATGGTTTCTCCATCTCTGTTAATTGAGAGTTTTGCTGGATACAGTAACCTGGGCTGGCATTTGTGTTCTCTTAGGGTCTGTGTGACATCTGTCTAGGATCTTCTGGCTTTCATTCTCTGGTGAGAAGTCTGGCGTGATTCTGAGATGCCTGCCTTTATATGTTACTTGACCTTTTTCCCTTACCGCTTTTAATATTCTTTCTTTATTTTGTGCATTTGGTGTTTTGACTATTATGTGATGGCAGGATTTTCTTTTCTGGTCCAATCGATTTTGAGTTCTGTAGGCTTCTTGTATGTTCATGGGCATCTCTTTCTTTAGGTTAAGAAAGTTTTCTTCTATGGTTTTATTTTGAGATATTTACTGGTCCTTTGAGTTGGGAGACTTCACTCTCTTTTTACCTATTATCCTTAGGTTTGATATTCTCATTATGTCCTGGATTTCCTGTATGTTTTGGGCCAGTAGCTTTTTCCTTTTTACATTATCTTTGACAGTTGTGTCGATGATTTCTATGAAATCTTCTGCTCTTGAGATTCTCTCTTCTATCTCTTGCATTCTGTTGGTGATGCTTGTATCTACTGCTCCTTGTCTCTTCTTTTGGTTTTCTATGTCCAGGGTTGTCTCCCTTTTTGCTTTCTTTATTGCTTCTATTTCCATTTTTAATTCCTTCACCTGTTTGATTGTGTTTTCCTGTAATTCTTTCAGGGATTTTTGCATTTCCTCTCTATAGGCTTCTGTTTGTTTATTTGTGTTTTCTTGTATTTCTCTAAGGGAGTTCTTTATGTCTTTCTTGAAGTCCTCCATCATCATGATTAAATGTGATTTTAAATCTAGTTCTTGCTTTTCTGGTGTGTTTGGATATTCAGTGTTTGCTTTGTTGGGAGAATTGGGCTCCGATGATGCCATGTAGTCTTGGTTTCTGTTGCTTGGGTTCCTGTGCTTGCCTCTTGCCATCATGGTGTCTCTGGTGTTACCTTGTTCTGCTATTTCTGACAGTGGTTAGACCATCCTATAGGCCTGTGTGTCAGGAGTGCTGTAGACCTGTTTTCCTGTTTTCTTTCAGCCAGTCATGGGAACAGAGTGTTCTGCTTTCAGGAGTGTAGTCGTTCCTGTCTACTGGTCTTCAAGTGTTTCTGTCAGCCTGTGTACTGAGTATACCTGGAAGGCCACTTGAAGCATAAAAGTTGGTCTTGCCTCTGGTCTGGGGTCAGGACTTGCTTCTCAGATCTGGGTTTCAGCTCTCCATGAGGGCAGCAACCGGAAGGGCCTGTCCTGCCTTTGCTCGGGACTCTGTGCACACAGGGACCAGATGGTGTTTTCCTCTAGGACTAGGGATATGCGCAGAGTTGGCCAGTACTAGCAGTCTCTCCTGCCCTGCAGTCTCAGGAGTGCCCACTTGTCTGGGCCGTGAGCTCTCTCTCCCAAGGGGTTTGGGAGCAGGCAACTCTGGGCCTGGATCAGCAAGGTTCAGGCCCCAGCTAGAAATCGGAAGTGCCTGGTCCTGGAGGAATTTTGCCTTTTTGAGTCCTGAGTCCACCAGGCAGGTCACTTCGAGCAGAAAAGTTGGTCTTACCTCTGGTCTCAGGCCTGGTGTCGCTTCTCATAGCTGCGTATTAGTCCTCCATGAAGGCAGCAACCAGGAGGGCCTGCTCCTCCTTCGCTTGGGACCCAGTGTACAGGGGACCCAGATGGTGCTAGTCATTTTCCTCTAGAGTCAGAAATGTGGGCAGAGAGTGATTTCATCTGACTTCCCAGGCATGTCTGCCCCTCTGAAGGTCTAGCTCTCCCTCCCACAGGATTTGGGTGCAGGGAGCTATTTGACCGGGTCCCTTCAGATCTGGGGGTGTCTGGACAACAGCTTGAGTGCCCCTATCTTCCTGTTCCCAGAGTCCATATAAGGTTTCCTCTTGGGCCAGGGATATTGGCAGGGGTGGGCAGTACTGGCGGTATCTCCTGCCCTGCAGTCTCAGGAGTGCCTACCTGTCTGGCCGGTGAGCTCTCTGAAATATACTTTTCTTATTTTTGGTTGTGATCTAGGGATTCAATCATAAAAATATGTTGGTATTCATTACTCCATGTCATTGTCAAATATATTTAAATATTTAATTAATTTCATTTGGCTTTTCTGTGATACTGTCAATGTCATATAAAGGATATGAAATTCAACCAACAATGTTCAGCTCTGTTTTGAGGTACTTAATTTTGAATTCAATATTAGATCTTTAAAATCCAGAATAATTCAATCAAACAAAATGTAAGCACTAACAACTTTTTCAGGAAAGCAATATCAAAAATTCTAGCACCCAGGGTCTAGACAGAGGGGAAGAATGATAGAAATGTCCTCAAATTTCAATGTGACTTATTGTATAAGATGTCTAGAGTGCAGATGACAATGAGTGAGGTCTGAAGCATTAGGAGAGGCATAGCAGTAAGCTTTGTTACTGTCTCTCAAAGCATACAACTCCACAAATAACCTGTATCAAAATAGAGCCTTTCTATTCACAAACCCTAAAGGGAAAATCTCAAGAAAACATTTCATGCTGGGATTACTTTTGGAGCTTAAGAGGTCAAATACCAAAGAAAAAGGAGGTATTTCTTATGGTGGTATACTGAAGGAATGTGAATGTCTATTCCTTGTTTCAAGGGCCAAATGATCACCCAGGCATTACCATTTCCACAAATATGTGTAGGAGATAGATGCAGGTGATTATCTGGTGTCTAGCACAGGATCCTTGGGAAGGGAAGGGCTTAATCTATTGATTTATTTCTCTTTCTTTGTTATCCTTATCAGAAAAGGCTGATCCCTGCTATAAACAATTTTCTCAGGATAACTAATATTCAACATCTTTAGTTACCAGGGAAATACAAATGAAATAATATTGATTCCATGTCACAACAGTTAAAATGTCTACTAACAATGAATTTAAAAATTCCTCTGTCCACTCTCTGGCTTTTACATGTTTTAGTGTCCTCTTTCTGGATGTTCCCCAAACATTGGAGATGCTCCACTTAGGAGTAAGCAAATAAAGACAGTTTTCAATACTTTGACTAATTCTGAATCTCTGCATTCATTTCTTCCTCTTGGAAAATAAGTTTCTTATACCCATCAGAAATCAGTGGGCTGACCCATAATAGACATGTACTAATAGATACTTTTTGTCTAATTTAGTATCATAGCATGCAGTGTTCATCCATGAGCAAACTGTTTTCTCTCTGAACAGCCTTCACAGCACCCTGAAACTGAAAGCTACCTGGCAGAGAGAGAGAGAGAGAGAGAGAGAGAGAGAGAGAGAGAGAGAGAGAGAGAGATTCCCAACCAATTTTAGATTGATTCCTATATGTACTGCAAGGAGAGTATGTATTGTCTTCAGCAGTAAGGGCTTACCATATCCTTAGTGTAATCAAATTCACTGTACAAAGTGCTGTTTTGACTGCCACTGGGGCTTTACTGATAACTCTGTGTCTGTTACAATCAATGAAACCATGAAGTCATAGAAACTGTGGTGTTTCTACATAAGACTTGAGAAGATTAGGACTGGCAATGTTTCAGCAAGGATGGAAAAGGAACTCATGAGTCTCTATCCATAATTGATGACATATGAAATCTGGAAAATAGAAGAAATGACAATATACCTTGCTTTCTTGACAATTTAAAACATTTATTACTTCTTTAGTAAGAAAGGCATTATTATTTGTGAATTTATCCACCAATAGGTTAGCCATGCTCCTGTAGATGGCCTCATGCCCATGCACATGTTGACCAAATATTTGAACTTGATTGATTATTAAAGCATAAAGGGGATATGAGGTCAGAGGGGGTTCTTTTGGGAGTGGATCTTTAGGGGAGTTGGAGGTGGGAAATAGGAGATTTTATACTGGGTCATTGTATACATATGTAAAATTTCAGAAGATTGTGTTATTAAAAAACAAACCTACAAGTATAAGATAAAGCAAGCATAAAATCTATTTTAAAATATGATTAGATTCTCATTCTCACATTTCCTCTCCTTTAGCAATCTATTACATAAGGTAGAACTGTATGATTATGGGGTGGGGGCAAGGTATATGAGCAAGTCTGCTCAAGGAAAACCAAACACTGTTTAATGTCATTACTCCTGGATAAGATTAAATTCAAGTCTTGTTTTGGATTTTGACAGTGTCATACACCAAGGTAGCATGTCCTCTGGAAGTGCTGTTGCTATAATTTGTATCTTTTTATCTTTGTTTATATTTATTGGTATCAAAGTTATGTACAAATATTGTAGAGGCCACCAATACACTCCATTGATAGACCCTACATATCTGACACTGATAATGTTGGTAAGAACTAAGACTACATAGCTTGTGGATCTAGGGGAAAACTTTATTATTGTGCTAAAAGAAAATAGCAAATCAATGACTCCCGATTGCATACTGTCTGTCTCAACCTACATCAGAGACACTCCTTCTTGAAGTAGATGGAAATTAACACAGAGACACAAATATGGACAATGTGAGGAAAATAAGACACATTGGAACCCTCAGCTCTAAGTTGGATGCCTCCATTAAACCTTACCCTCAAGATTCAGGGATCTATGTAGAATGGGGGGGTGAAGAATGTAGAGTCAGAAATGATGCATGACTCCAAGCAAACAGTGTCTTCCGGATACAACAGGAATTGACACACATATGAACTAAAACAAACTCTGGCAGCATATCCAGGATCTGAATGGGTTAAAGCCAGATGGGGTCACAGCACAGAAGGGGAGAAGTGGCCATGGAGTCCCACTGCTAACAAAGGAGCTGTTTTATTCTATTATTTTGTTAAAGACAATTAATGTGCCTTAGACCTGGGTTTCTTCTCCTTCCTCTATACACATTATTCATAGTCTTTTCTTGTGTCCCAAGTTGCCTGAGTATTTTGTGCCTGGATACTTTTAGATTTAATATTTTTTGAATGAATTATCCACTTATTCTGCTTTGTCTTCAAGATCTAAATTTCTCCCTTCCATGTCATATAATATGTTGGTGAGAGTTACCTCTGAGCTTTTTATTGAATTCCTGGGTTTTTTATTTCACATTTTGCTTCAGACTCTGTTTTCTGCATTTGCATATACATTTCAAACTATTTTCACTATGTCATTAAAGTGTTGCTTCCACAGTTATCATTAAGATGTTTATTCATAACCCCTTTAGGGCCTTGAACACATTTGTTTATTCATTCATTCATTCATTCATTTAGAACAACTCAGCAAATTAAAATTCTGGTTTTATTGTTGGACATTGTTTCACACATACATCAAACAGACCAAATAAATAAATAAATAAATAAACAAACAAACAAACAAACAGCAACTTCATAGACAAAAAAAAGTAAAAAATCTTTTTATCTTTGGTCTTTTTAACCATCTCATACAAACCAACTACTTGTAGTACAGCTAGGTACATACACAAAAAAGCTACTAGACTGCTTAGAATAAGATTGTTTTTTCATTGTTGTTTTTTTTGTTCTGTTTTGTTTTTTATTCCTAACAAGGTTTTTTTCTCCTTTGAGATTATAATGTATATGGTCAAAGCACAAGTAAAGTCTGCAGTAGGACAGAAAACACTCTGAAGGCTGGTTTGGTCACCTGTTATCACTAAAAATGTCTGACCCCTAACAATACTTAACGAAAATATAAAATGTAAATAAAAAATACAGATTTTCCTTTTAATGTATTTTTAAGAAAAAAAAGCAGAGCCTAAGAAGTTCTGGGTCTTTTCTCCTCCCATGTTGCCAATTCATTTTGTGGTTTTGGTGGGGGAGTGGAGAGCACATGTCATCTGTGGGTGGCACTGCCTACTTGGGCAGGCAGGGCCTGCTTCTGTACTCAGAGATGACCACTTTTAAATTCTGAGACAGGAAGTGGAGGGTGAATATGTCATGGTGTGTAAAGTTAGCTTTTCCTTTTGCTGTCTAGTCATCTTCATCAGTCTTCTGCTTCTTGGTGTCAACATCATCGTCATTGTCGTCGTCGTCGTCGTCGTCGTCGTCATCGTCGTCGTCGTCCTCAGCTACATGCTTGCTCATAGGAGCCTCAACTTCCACATCTTTATCTCCATCCTCTTCCATATCACCACCTTCCTCCTCTTCCCCCTCTTCCTCTTCTTCCTTCTCCTCTTCCGATTCCTCCTCCTCTTCTGCCTCCTCCTCTTCCCCACCTTCTTTCTCTTCTTCACCTACCTCACTGTCAGTCTCCTACTCCCCATTTTTATCATTTTGAGCTTTCCCATTGGCAGGTGCATCTCTTCCATTCTCTGCTCCCTCAACTTTCTTCTCCTTCAAGTCCTTGGTGGTGATCTCAGAGCTGGTGTCCACTGCTGCATCTGACTTGGTGGGGCATGCTGGTGGTGGTCCAATGCTGCAAGTAAGGAATTAGTCGAGCGAGGATTCTGGTGAGAAAGCTGCCGGAGACCACATTGAAAGAGGCAGTGGGCAGCAAAGGTTGCTGCAGTAAGCGCAGAGCACGACTCAGGAACAATACAAGCATGGCTTTTCAGAGCAGCCAGTGGGGCTCTTGAACACATTCATAAGTGCTATATTGAACCACTTGCTTTGTGCTTCAACCCAATTGTTTATCTTGGATATTGTTGCAATAAAGTTGCTGGCTTCTGCAAGAGGTATATACTCTTGGTTGTTCACATAGTGCTTTGTGCTGTTATTTAGGCTTCTGTAATTATAATGTTTGTGGTTTTCCTGTTGCAGGCATCTTGTCTCAGTTTTGTTGAGTGGGTTTTTCATTCTTGGGTTGTTTTGAACTAATCTGACAGTTTGTGGACCAGAAGAGTGATGTTTGGTTTTCAGTTTTGAATGTCATTGGATTTTAGGATTCAGACTCCAACTGCTCTCAGACCTGGGATTGTGATTAGATCTCTGAGTTGACAACAAGCAATCTCAGAATAGATCAGTGGTTTGGTTGAATGATAAGCCAGTAGTCAGGTGAGGAATTATGATGCCATAATTCTTTTAAGAAGGGGTTGGAAAAAAAAGAGAAGAGGTTGGGGTACTATTCCACGAAGGGCAGAAGAGATACCCTGATCCCCTCTATGCATAGCTGTTGAGTCTAAAATAGATGTAGGTGGGCTAGGAGGAAGGACTAGGCAGGCTTGCAGTAGCAGGTATAAGAGTACTTTGGAGAGAGCAGGATAGAGAAGAAAGAGGGCACAGGTAGCCTGCCTGGGTCCCAGACATGAATAGTGGCTGTGATGTCCTTGATGGAGTAATTTATTATTGGCAGGGATAAATGGCTAAAGAGGTTGACAAGGAAGAACTAAGAAACCCTAGGTCCATACTTAGGTGCTGAGGCCCATATGAATGGGATAAGCAGGGCTGAAAAGTGGATCTTATTGAATCTTTCAACGCAAATCCCCTGGCTTGGCATGTCAGCACATCTTAACATTACATATGTTCTTGGGTCTTAGTTCTTGGGTTCTTGGGTTCTTCTAGTGCACGTTTTTCTACCTAAGCATTCAAACACCTAATACATGGTGAAGGAAACTCAGCAAGAAACATTGAACATCTGTGGAGCTCTATCACGGAAAAAAAAAGATGTCTTGCAATTTCTGTGAAAGTTCCACTCTCCAATATCCCCTGTGCTTCTTGTGTATGCTGTTATTAGCTGCAGAAGCTAATCAAGGTCAGGCTAATATCAGGTCTTCCTTAGTCCAACTCAGCATATTTGGCCCTCCTAAAACTGATTCAATTCTGGTTCTCTTTTCTACGTTGCCATGCACATATTCACATGGGCTCATGTTTATGTAGTTAGTGTCCACAGAACTCAGGAAGCACATACAACAGCTAGCAGTGGTCTAAATCAGGCTACTCCCCACCTCTTACCCAGTTTTCTTCTTATCCTTCTTCCTCAGTTTTCGCTTAGCCACTCATTACACAATTAAATGTTAAGAAATGCTGCTTGAGGGTTCATTGTTTTTTATTTTATTTTAAACGTTCAGAAAATAAAGTGGATTCTATTTCCTTAATAAACACACACACACACACACACACACACACACACACAAGAAAAAACACTACACAAGTTCAATGGAAGAAATGCCCACAAACTAGTCAATTTATTATTATAAAACTGATATTTTTTTCTGGTTTTGAATTTTTCTGCCATGCTTATTAGAATGGTGGATATGACATTAACTTCTTACCTGATGTTCTGCCCTAACATGGGATCACTATTTCTCCATTATAACTTTTAAGTTTAAAAGTTCATCTAGTGTATTACAGAGCAATAGTGATAAAAACTGCATGGTATTGGCACAGAGACAAACAGATAGACCAGTGGAATAGAATTGAAGACCCAGAAACGAACCCACACACCTATGGTCACTTGATTTTTGACAAAGGAGTCAAAACCACCCAATGGAAAAAAGTTAGCATTTTCAGCAAATGGTGCAGGTTCAACTAGAGGTCAGCGTGTAGAAGAATGCAGATCGATCAATGCTTATCACCCTGTATAAAGCTTAAGTCCAAGTGGATCAAGGACCTCACACCAAACCAGATACACTCAAACTAATAGAAGCAAAAGTGGGGAAGCATCTCGAACACATGGGCACTGGAGAAAATTTCCTGAACACAACACCAATGGCTTATGCTCTAAGATCAAGAATCGACAAATGGAATTTCATAAAACTGCAAAGCTTCTGTAAGGCAAAGGACACTGTTCTTAGGACAAAAATGACAACCAACAGATTGGGAAAAGATCTTTACCAATCCTACAACTGATAGAGGGCATATATTCAAAATATACAAAGAACTCAAGAAGTTAGACCGCAGGGAGACAAATAAACCTATTAAAAATGGGGTTTAGACATAAACAAAGAATTCACAGCTGAGGAATGCTGTATGGCTGAGAAACACCTAAAGAAATGTTCAACATCTTTAGACATAACAGAAATGCAAATCAAAACAACACTGAGATTTCACCTCACACCAGTAAGAATGACTAAGATTAAAAATGTAGGTGACAGCAGATGCTGGCGAGGATGTGGAGAAAGAGGAACACTCCTCCATTGTTGGTAGGATTGCAGACTGGTACAACCATTCTGGAAATCAGTCTGGAGGTTCCTCAGGAAATTGGACATTGCACTACCTGAGGACTCAGCTATATCTCTCTCGGGCACATATCCAAAAGATGCCGTAACATATAACAAAGGCACATGATCCACTATTTTCATAGCAGCCTTATTTATAATAGCCAGAAGCTGGAAAGAACCCAGATGCCCTTCAACAGAGGAATGGATACAGAAAATGTGGTACATCTACACAATGGAATATTACTCAGCTATCAAAAGCAATGACTTTATGAAATTCATAGGCAAATGGATGGAACTGGAAAATATCATCCTGAGTAAGGTAACCGAATCACAGAAAAACACATATGGTATGCACTCATTGATAAGTGGATATTAGCCCAAATGCTCAAATTATCCTAGATGCACAGAACACATGAAACTCAAGACGGATGACCAAAAGGCGAATGCTTCACTCCTTCTTTAAAAGGGAAACAAGAATACCCTTGGGAGGGAATAGGGATGCAAAGTTTAAAACAGAGGCTGAAGGAACACACATTCAGAGCCTCCCCCATATGTGGCCCATATATATACAGTCACCAAACTAGATAAGACAGATGAAGCAAAGAAGTGCAGTCTGACAGGAACCGGATGTAAATCTCTCCTGACAGACACTGCCAGAATATGGCAATTACATAGGTGAATGCCAGCAGCAAACCACTGAACTGAGAACGGGACACCCTTTGAAGGAATCAGAGAAAGGACTGAAAGAGCTTGAAGGGGCTCGAGACCCCATATGAACAACAATGTCAACCAACCAGAGTTTCCAGGGACTAAGCCACTACCCAAAGACTATACATGGACTGACCCTGGGCTCAAACCTCATAGGTAGCAATGAATATACTGGTAAGATCACCAGTGGAAGGGGAAGCCCTTGGTCCTGCCAAGACTGAACCCCCAGTGAATGTGAATGTTGGGGGAGGGCAATAATGGGAGAAGGATGGGGAGGGGAACACCCATAAAGAAGTGGAGGGGGAGGGGTTAGGGGGATGTTGGCCCAGAAACCCGGAAATGGAATAACAATTGAAATGTAAGTAAGAAACACCCAAGTTAATAAAGAGGGGGAAAAAGTTCATCTAGTATTTGCAAGTTTTGCCTTTTTGCAACAAATTATCACCTTTTGGGATTGTCTCACTCCTTCCCTGAGAACACATTTAAACCCCTATCTGTAATTTTGTATAGTCCTGTAAATCGAGTGATTTTAGTTATTTTCACACTGAACATTTTTCACCTCTTAAATTGTAAATACCAAGTAGACATTGAATAAAGGGATGGCTTCATTATGACATTTTCCTACAAGTATATTATTTATTTTGATCACGTTTACAGTGCCCCCATATCATTATACTCAACTATCTGTTTCATTTCTTGTTTGTTCTCTTAATGGATCCTGCATTCAATGTTTAGAGTAATCTGTGGCCTTAGAGCTGATTCAGAGACAGAGAGCTCAGAAAAACAAGCTAGAAAACACACCCAAGAGGATTCATTAATATACTATTTCTTAGAATCATATTTCCAGGGGAGGCAATTTCAGCTGGGAGATAAGGCCCTCTAAAGACAGCAAAAAGAATAAAGAAATAAAAGAGGCCACAAGCTCAAAAGACATAGTGTGCTCCTCGACAAAGCATCCATTCACCACTATGCTCAGGTAGGTATATTTAGGTGGAGCCCTTTGGACAAGTCTTCTAATTTCTACTTCTTTCATCCACCTTTCATCTTACGCCCAGAAGGAAGAAGGACTAAATAAATCTGAGCATCTGGACCCAAGACCAATTGGACAACTGACAAGGAGCTAGAAGATTTCTTTACATGAAGCTTGTTGAACAGAAAGTTTCTACTCATTCTCAGATATGAAAACTGTAAGAAATCTTGACACATAGAACATTAACGAAAGACTGTTACCTGACTGGCTGCCCCCTTATCTATCTCCAGAAAATGTCTGTAGATGAAAGGAAGGAATAGAACAGTGCTGACACCTGACATTGTAAGAATTCCTTCCCTACTTTCTGACTTAACAAAACAAACCAATTAGGTACTACTGAAATGTTACTTCTTCCCTCCTTTACATTAAATAACCTCAATCATCATGCAGTTGAATTGTAACAAAGGTAGTCAGTTACGCTTCTGGTTACCTGACATAATGAGTATGTCTCTCAGTTAATGCAATGTGTATCCTCTGAGCAAGTCCAAAGCAGATGCTAAAATACAAAACTACAATAACAAATTTGTTACTGGTTTTATCCACTGTCCTTTCAATTACTCTATTTTAGGATTGATAAAGACACATTCAGATGTCACAAATACATGCACCTACTTTGTTGTAAATACACATCAATTTACACTACAGTAACAATATATCACTTTTGGCAAAGATACCATTATATAGCAGTTTAGTAATGAAAATGTATATAGTGGTCTACTACCGTCTTTATGTACAGTGATTTACTAGTATACCCTTGTGTTCTCCTTACTTCTACTTCTATGTGTGCCAATGTCCTACTTCCTTGAGTCCTGCTACAGTATTATATCCTGTGCATTTTGTAACAGCATATCTGTGTATGCCTGTACTGGGACATCTATATGTTCTACATTCTGAGAATCTTCTAGTCTAGAGTTAAGTACCTCCTTTCCAGGAGCAATTTCAATACCCATCTTTATAACATTTATCATGATACCAAGATACAATTAAAAGACAAATTTAGATATCAGCAAGCAAATTTATTTAAACATAAAAAATAACATTTATTGGAATATCAATGTGCTAACATGAAAACTAGTTCTATAATAATAAAATTCAATTAAATCATCTGTTTCTAGGCAACTAAATATATCACTCAAAATGGAGTTTAGAAATTCGACATTGGGCAGTGGTTTCATCTTGGTGGGAATTCTGGATGACAGTGGCTCTCCTGAACTACTCTGTGCCACAGTCACAGCCCTGTACATGTTGGCCATAACCAGCAATGGAGTGCTACTCCTGGTCATCACTATGGATGCCCGGCTCCACGTGCCCATGTATCTCCTACTTGGACAGCTATCTTTCATAGACCTACTCCTAACATCAGTTATTACTCCCAAGGCTGTCATGGATTTTCTGCTCAAAGACAACACCATCTCCTTTGAAGGTTGTGCCTTTCAGATGTTTCTAGAACTGGCACTGGGTAGTGCAGAGGACCTCCTTCTGGCCTTTATGGCCTATGACAGGTATGTGGCCATTTGTCATCCTCTAAATTACATGATCTTCATGAGGCCAAGTGTCTGCTGGTTCATAGTAGGTACTACATGGTTCCTGGCATCTGTGATAGCCCTGGTATTTACTATCTACACCATGCAGTATCCCTTCTGTCAATCCAGACAGATCAAACACCTGTTCTGCGAGATCCCTCCATTGCTGAAGCTGGCCTGTGCAGACACATCCACATATGAGCTGGTGGTTTATTTGACTAGTGTTTCTGTGTTGATTCTTCCTCTTGCTGTTATCATGGCATCCTATGTACGAATTCTGCTTACTGTATTCCACATGCCCTCAAATGAGGGCAGGAAGAAAGCCCTTGTCACCTGTTCTTCTCATCTGATTGTGGTTGGGATGTGGTATGGGGGTTCTTCACTCATGTATGTCCTTCCCAGTCAATTCCACAGCCCCAAACAAGACAATATCCTCTCCATTTTCTATACTGTTGTCACTCCAGCTCTGAATCCTCTCATCTACAGCCTGAGGAATAAGGAAGTCACTGGGGCTTTAAGGAGAATTCTTAGAAGACAGTTGTTGCCAATACAATCCACTTTCTAGGTAGTTCTTTTTAATAGCTATCTTCTAAACTTACTTCTTCCTTAAAGTCGAAGTTCAGCTATGAATACAATAGTCTTGGACAAAACAAACAAGTAGAAGTTTGTATCTGTTGATTTAAGAGTATGGAAATGAAACAACCCTTATTAAGTACTTTTGACATTTTCTCTATGAGATATTTTACAAAATAATTTCCCAGAGACAACTTCTATGTAATTTAAAAGAATCACTTCATTTTGTATTTTAACGATTAAATATTTGAGTGACTTATATCCACATAGAAGGATTCTTTACACTTAGATATTTTTCTTCTTATTGTATTGTGGCTTTACATGGTTTCATGAGGATATGCAGGTCTGCTGTTACAGTACAGGGGTTGGAATTCAATGTAACTTTCTTGTATAACTTAGAACATGTACATAGCCTTTCTGAACCAGGTCTTTAAGTTATAAATTCCCTGTAATAAAACACATATCTTATAGCATTTTGTGAGAGCTGATTATACAATACATATAAAGACATACGGTGAAGAAATATTTTGATTATTATCTAGAATATGATGGTCACTTCATAAATTTTAACAGTCTTTTTTTTCCTTTCCATCTTTATTAACTTGAGTATTTCTTATTTACATTTCACTGTTATCTCCTTCCGGGTTTCCGCCAACATCCCCTAATCCCTCCCCCCTTCGGTGTGGTGTTCCCCCCCCCCTCCCCCCAACAATCACGTTCACTGGGAGTTCAGTCTTGGCAGGACCTAGGGCTTCCCCTTCCACTGGTTCTCTTACTAGGCTATTCATTGCTACCTATGAGGTTGGAGCCCTGAGTCAGTCCATGTATAGTCTTTGGGTAGTAGCTTAGTCCTGGAAGCTCTGGTTGGTTGGCATTGTTGTTCATATGGGGTCTCAAGCCCCTTAAAGCTCTTTCAACCTTTCTAAGATTCCTTCAACAGGGGTCCCATTCTCAGTTCAGTGGTTTGCTGCTGGCATTCGCCTATGTATTTGCTGTATTCTGGCTGTGTCTCTCAGGAGAGATCTACATCCAGTTCCTGTCAGCCTGCACTTCTTTGCTTCATCCATCTTATCTATTTGGGTGGCTGTATATGTATGGGCCAAATGTGGAGCAGGCTCTGAAGGGGCATTCCTTCAGCCTCTGTTCTAAATTTTGACTCCCTATTCCATCCCAAGGGTATTCTTGTCCCCCTTTTAAAGAAGGAGTGAACCATTCGCATTTTTGGTCATCCTTCTTGAGTTTCATATGTTCTGTGTATCTAGGGTAATTCAAGCATTTGGGCTAATATCCACTTATCAATGAGTGCATACCATGTGTGTTTTTCTGTGATTGGGTTACCTCGCTCAGGATGATATTTTCCAGTTCCAACCATTTGCCTACGAATTTCATAAAGTCGTTGTTTTTGATAGCTGAGTAATATTCCATTGTGTAGATGTACCACATTTTCTGTATCCATTCCTGTGTTGAAGGGCATCTTGGTTCTTTCCAGCTTCTGGCTATTATAAATAAGGCTGCTATGAACATAGTGGAGCACATATCTTTGTTATATGCTGGGGCATCTTTTGGGTATATGCCCAAGAGAGGTATAGCTGGGTTTTCAGGTAGTTCAATGTCCAATTTTCTTTGGAACCTCCAGACTGATTTCCAGAATTGTTGTACCAGTCTGCAATCCCACCAACAATAGAGGAGTATTCCTCTTTCTCCACATCCTCACCAGCATTTGCTGTCACCTGAGTTTTTGATCTTTAAAACCAAATTTTCAATGAAGTTTTAAGAGGTAGCATTTGATTTTATATTGGATGCTTTTGTAAAATAACTAGATGTTTTGTTGCTATTTAAATGACCACTCTCACTGCTGGAATTTTATCTGCTGTGGTCTTACACAGGTCTTGTGCATGCTGTCATAACCACTGTCAGTTCATATGTGCACCTCTTCTGTTGTTTCTGAAAAACACTGCTTTCTTCATAATCATCTACCACTCCTCCCTTCTACAATTTTTCTACCTACAATTCCACAATGATGTCTGAGGCTTTGGTGGAAGAGTTGTGATATACGTGTCCCACTTAGAGTTCACCATTCTATAATCTCCTGTCATCTGTACTTTAGAACATTGTGGGTTTCTGTGTTAATTTCCATCTGTTGCAAAGAGAAGAAGCTTCTCTGCTTCTCTCATGATTCGAGATAGATGCACTGGTCTACGTGTAGGATAAGTCGTTTTAGTGATACTCTTTCTTCAGCAGAATCATAACTGTAGCTTCCCCTCATACATCCTATGAGCTGTCTAGACACAGATTCTTGGTCCCAGTAACTGTACCAGATATGTGTTGAATTTTGTGGAGTCAGATTTTAAATCCAATCCAAAAGTTCTCACTTATTTCCATGACTTTCACACTACTATTGCACAAGTGGGCACATTTTTACCAGGTGGGTCATTATCATAGCTTACAAGGTCTAAGATAGGATCAGACTGATAATTTCTTTCCTTCAGTTCATCATTCTGTCACTAAGAAAGCTAGACAATAAAGAAACTTCCAGGTCAGGTAAATACCAGTATGATATCTCCATGTACTATGATCCAAGCATGTTGTGTCTTTTATTTAAATTATTTTAGTTATTTATTATTACTTTACATCCTGATCACATATTTCCCTCCCTCCTCTTGTCCTAATACCTCCCTCTCACCGTATCTCCCCACCATAACTTCATCCTACCTTTCTCCTCAGAAAAGGCTCAGAAAAAAGGAGGACTCCCATAGATATCAACCCATCTTAGCATATCAAGTTACAGTAGGACTAGGTGCATCTTCCTCCATTGTGGCTAGGCAAGTAGCTCAGTTAGGGGAAAGGGATCCAAAGGCATGTAAGAAAGTCAGATACAGCCACTGCTCCTGCTGTTAGGAGTTCCATCATGAGGTGTCTTTAGTAACCAATTGATGCCATCAAGTTCAGTGGGGTAACCAAATACAATAACAGTATCAACCAATGTATGGAGTTTTATGGGACGTTACTGGCAAGAAGCTTCAATAGAGATAATCCATTCCTACAATTGGGCTTTTTAATGTTAGTCTCTGATGTCTAATATAAAGTATTTAATATCTGGCACAGGGAATTGGGACCCACAATCTCTGCCTAGACAGATCATAAGGCTTATGAAAGAACTCTTAGTTGTTCCATTATGGGGTGACTCTATTTAAGCATTTTTAGTATATGTGTATGCTTGTACTTTAGAAATTTTCTGCAGTAGTAGTTTTTTCATGATTTTTCGTGATCTTTTTCATGTCCTCAATGTTAGTTATTTCTCACCTTATTCCTCTGCCCTCCTTTTTCCTACCACATTTAACCACTACTGTTTCATTATTTCCTCCCCCTTTTATATCTCTCCCTCCCTTGAATGTTACCTTCCTCACATGGTCCCTCACTGATTCTCCAACCTCTGTGGACATCTTGAAGGAAACACACATATCTAAAAACTTAGGGCTAATATCCCTGAATGAGTGAACACACAAGACATTTTTCTTTTTGGATCTAGATTATCTTAGCCAGGATGGTGTGCAAAAATAATGAAGCTCTATGTTTTTGTATTATTTTTAATAACCCTTTCATTTCACTTTTACTTTTCACTCTCCCTTCTTTATTTTGTCTTCAGCTGAATTACCTACTGGGCAAGAGACACAACTAGCTTTTACATACTGCCTTTTCTTGGGACTGGAGAGATGGATGAGAGGTTAAAAACTCAGCTGCCTTTCCAGAGGTCCTGAGTTCAATTCACACCAACCACATGGTGGCTCATAACCATCTATTATGAAATCTAGTTCCCTCTTCTGGTCTGCAGGCATACATGCAGCTAGAGCACTGTATATAAGGTTGTCTCCTTGGTTCTGCTATGTTTCTTTTCTTCATCATTTATAAAGATATTTAATCTTACATTCGACATCTTAAAAAGTTTCAGCGATGTGATCATGAGTATATGTGACTTTTATATAAACCTGAGTATTTTTATGGTACCCTGCCCTCTCTATCAAAATAACATATACCATTTTATTCCCCCAAAACTTTCAAATTATTCTTCAGCAAATAATTATGCGACATTTTGGGACTTATCCATTGATGTTGGACAAAATTTCATTTAGAACAAAGCAATCATGTACACATTGCACTCCTCTACCTGCATTCAAATCACACACCTACCTGCATCTGAACAACTCCCATGAGCTTCCATCATTACAACTGCCTGTCAACGGCTAACCTCTTTTAATACCCCTCAGTTTTGCTTATATTTCTCAAAATATGCTGTTTTCAAAAACTAAATGCCGTTTACGTGTTCTTGATACAAAAGCATAAATATATACATAAATTCAGCTCATATGTCTCATAATTAGTAGAATTTGATTCCTTCCCCTGATAATCTTGTCCTGTCCCAGGCTGCCCTGCGGCTCTCACATCCTATGCGCAATCCCAGTGGATTTCTCCTTGGATGGTCAGTGGAGCAAAAGTGGGGTCCCACCTGTGACTTAGGAGTGAGAGCACTCCTGGCAGACCAGCTCTCTGTGGGCAGGTTTTGGGTTCAAGGACTGTGAGACAGCCCCAGCTCTGGGCACAGATGGAGACTGGTATCCTCCTCCTTAACAACTGAGTAGTAATCCATTATGTAAATGAACCAGATTCACTCACACCCCTTCCCACAATCTTTTCCCATTCCCCTTCTCTTCTGAGAGAGTGGAGGACCCTCTAGATATTCTACCACCCTGGCATATCAGGACTTTTGGGGGCTAAGACACCCTTTCCTGCTGAGGCCAGACAAGGCAGCCCAGTTGGAAGAACATATCCCACAGACAGGCAATGGCTGTTGGAATAGTCCTAGTTCTAGTTCTTCGAGACCCACATGAAGACTAAGATGCACGTCTGCCATATATGTGGGTGGCAAAGGGGCAGGGTTGTAGTTCAGCCCATGTATGCTCTTCGTTTGATGGTTCAGTCTCTGAGAGCCCCAAAGTTCCAGGTTAGTTGACGATGGTGGTCTTTCTGTGGAGTTCCCCTTCATTTCAAGCCTACAAGCCTTTTGTCCAACACTTCCACATAGTCCCCAAGCTCCATCCACTGGTTAGTTGTGGGTTTCTGAATCTGAATGAAACAGTTGCTGGGTGGAGCCTCTCAGGGGACATGATCCTGTCTGCAAGTATAGCAGAGTATCTTTAATAGTGTCAGGGATTGGTGCTTGCCCATAGGATGGGTCTGAAGTTGGACCGATTATTGTTTGGTCATTCCCTCAGTCTCTGCTCCATACCCTTTCCCTGCCTTTCTTGTAGACTGGGTAAAATTTGGGATCAAAAGTTTTGTGGGTGGCTTGGTGTCACTATCGATCCACTTGGGTTCCTACCTGGCTAGAGGAAGTGTACTTTTCAAGTTCCATATCCCCAATGCTGTGAATTACAGTTATGCTCATCCTCATTGATTATTGGGTACTTCTTTTAACCCTGTCTCATCCTAGAGATACCCCCTACCTCCTCACCCCTATTAGTTCAATTCATTTTCATAGTCATCTATCCTTCTCCCCTGTTTTTCCCCACACCTCATCTGGGACCGACCATTCCCCATCCCATTCCGTTCACTCCCATTTTCCTACTTTCATCTGCCATTTATGACTATTTTATTCCCCCATTCTAAGCAAGATTCAATCTTCCTTGCTTAGACCTCCTTTTAGTTTAGCTTCTTTTGGTCTATGGAGTATGGCATGTTACCTGTATTTTAGGACTAATATCCACTTATTAATTAAAACATACTATGCATGTACTATGGGTCTGGGTTATCTCCCTCAGGATTATATTCTCAAGTTCATCCATTTGCCTGCAAAATTAATGATGTCTGTTTTCAATAGCTGAATAATATACCATTCAGTGTAGACGTAGATATTTTTAAACCTACTTTTAATAAGGGTTCTCAAAAACTTCAACATCCTCTGCTAGCCCACCATCCAAAGATAGGGGAGAAAAGATGGTAAATAGGAGAAGGGAATGGTGACCTCTTTAAAAGTAGTTCCTTGGGGTGATTCCAATCTCCTTTTGTCCTGATACCAGCATTCCAGTTCAGTAGTGTCAGGATAACAAACATGAATCAGCAGCAGTGGCATGACCCAGCAGAAACTGTCTAGCCTCTGTCCAATCTTCAGGAGTCAGCAAGAGCCACCAGGACCAGCCTGGATGCCAGGACATCTCCACTATACTTCTTTCAATGAAGCAAAGATCAGCAAACATGAAGATAAGGGACCAAGGAAGCATTTCAAAGCTAGCTAGCCAAGCATGCCTTCACTGTCCAGTGAATCTTATTTATAGTCTCTCTAAACATCACCTGTCCTCCCACAGGTCTTGCCTCATCAAAACACCATATAAGTCTGCCCTGGAAGAACAGCACTAGAAGTTGCATCACATGATACAACCAGAAACTTCAACTTCAGTGTAGATGTACTATATTTTCTTTACCCACTCTTCAGTTGAGGAAATCTAGGTTGTTTCCAGTTTCTGGCTATTGACAATAAAGTTGCTATGAACGCTGTTGAGCAAGTCTCTTTGTGGGATGGTAGAGTATCTTTTACGTATATGGAGTGATATACCTGTGTTTTGAGGTAGAACTATACTGTTTTTCTGAGAACAGCCAAATTGCTTTCCAAAGTGGTTGTACAAGTTTGCATTCACACCAGCAATGGAGGAATGTTCCTCTTGCTCCACATGCTTGCCAGCATATGCCATCACTTGAGATTTTGATCTTAGCCATTCTGATTGGTATAAGATAGAATCTCAGAGTACTTTTGGTTTACATTTCCTTGATGATTAAGGACTTTTAAATGCTTGTCAGAAATTCAAGATTCCTTTGTTGAGAATTCTCTGTTTAGCTCTGTACCCATTTTTAATTTGGTTATTTGGGTTGTGGTTAACAAAGAACTTGCGTTCTTTTTATATTTTGGATATTAGCCTTCTGTCAGATGTAGGGTTGGTGAAGATCTTTTCCAATCTGAAGGTCTATTGTCATGTTAACACTTTCCTTTGCCTTACAGAAGATTTTCAGTTTTATGAGGTTCCATTTATCAATTGTTGATATTAAAGCCTGAACCATTGGTTTTCTGTTCAGAAAGGTGTTTCCTATACCAATAAGTTCAAGGATATATTCTACTTTCAGATCTATTAGATTTTTTGGTATCCTGCTTTATGTTGAAGACTTTGATCCACTAGGACTTGAGCTTTGTGAAAGATGATAGATGTAGATGTATTTGTATTTTCTACATGCAGACAACCAATTACACAACACCATTTTCTGAAGATGTTTTCTTTTTCCACAATACGCTTTTGCCTTCTTTGTCAAAAATCAAGTGTACATAGTTGTATGGGTTTATTTCAGGGTTTACAATTCAATTCCATTGATCAACCTGTATTACTATTGTTCTATAACACATGGCTTAAAGTCAGAGATGGTGATTTTTTTAATATCCTCAGTTTCTGTTGTTATATCTCCCTTTTCATTTCTGATTTTGTTAATTTGGATATTGTCTTTGGGCCCTGTCTGTTAGCTTATGTCATTTTATTGGTGAATTGAGTCCACTGATATTGAGAGATATTAAAGACAGAGACAGTTGATTGTTAGTTGCTGTTTGTTATTGTAGATGGCATTATGTGTATGCAATTTCTTTTTTAGTTGTGAGATAATTAATAATTTGTTTTTTCTTTGGCGTAAGTACCCTCCTTGTGTTGAACTTTTTCTTCTAGAATCCTCTGTAGAGTAGACATATATTTTTTACTACTTTATATATTTTTATTCTTTAATTCTCTTTTTATAGTCCAGACTCCATCTCCTTCCTGGTCTGCACCTGACCACTCCCCATCTCTCCTCCCCCATATCTAAGAGAATGTCCCCATGCCACTACTTCAAACCCTACTCCCTAGGGCCTCAAGTCTCTCCAGGGTTAGGTTCTGTTTTTCTCACTAAGGCCATACCAGTCCTTCCTCTGCTGTATATGTGTTGGGGGTATCTTAACAGATGGTGTATGCTGCCTGTGTGGTGGCTCAATGTCTGATAGATTTGGGGAGTCCAGGTCATTTGAGATTGCTGGTCTCCTGATGGGGTTCTCTCCTTCTCAGCTTCTTCCATCCTTTCCCTAATTCGGCCATAGCATTCCACAGCTTCTGACCATTAGTTGGGCATAAATATCTGCATATCACTCTTTCAGCTGCTGTGGGGCTTCTCCGAGGGCAGGCATGATAGGTTCCTGTCTGCAAACACTCTAGAGCATCAGTAATAATGTGAGGTCTTGGGGTCCTCACCTTCAGCTGGATCCCAATTTGGGCCTGACATTGACCCTCCAATTTCTCATGCCATTCTCCATTTTTGTCCCTAAAGTTCCTTCAAACAAGAACAATTCTGGATCAGAAATATTGACTGTGGGAGGGCAACCTCATACCTCCACTTGATTTCCTATACCTCAACTTAAGGTAGACTTTACGAGCTTCCCCCTCCACACTGTAGAGAACTTCATCCAAGGTCACTCTCATTGATTCCTGATAATCTTTCATCTCCCAGGTCTCCAGTACATTCTGGAGGGTCCCCAACTTTCTATTGACTGTTTCCATTCTTTCTGCTGGCCATTAGGGCTCCAGTCCCATTCCCCTCTACCAATACCTGATCATGTTCCCCTCTCCTCTTCCCTGTCGTGTCTCCCACACATGTCCTCCCTCCCTCTGCCCCTGTGACTGCTATCTTCTTGTTCCCAAGTGGGATTGAAGCATCCTCACTTTAGTCCTATGGCTTGCTAACCTTCTTGAGTCCTATGGGTTATATCCTGGATAGTTTGTACTTTGGGGCCGAATATGTAACTGAGTAAATACCACTCACTTGTAACTGAGTAAATACCAGGCATGTCATTTTGGGTCTGTGTTACCTTAATCAGAATGATATTTTCTAGTTCCATCCATTTGCCTGCAAAACTCATGATGTCCTCCTTCTTTATTGAAGTGTAGTATTCCACTGGGTGAATAAAGCACATTTTCTGTATCCATTCTTCTGTTGTGGGAGATCTGGGTTGTTACCACCTTCTGACTATCACAAATAAGGCAGCTATGAGAATAGTGGAACATGTGCCCCTATGGCATGATGGGGCATCTTATGGGTATATACCCGAGTGGTATTACTGGGTCTTCAGGTAGATCTATTTTCAATTTTCTGAGGAACCTCCATATTGATCTCTGTAGTGGCTCTACCAGTTTGTGATCACACCAGCAATGGAGGAGTGTTTCTTTTTCTCCACATCCTCTCGAACATGTGCTGTCACCTGAGTTTTTTAACTTAGCCATTCTGATTGATATGAACTGGAATCTCAGGGTATATTTAAGTTGTATTTCCCTGATCACTAAGAAATTCAAATATTTCTTTAAGTGCTTTACAGCCCTTCGAAATTCCTCTGTTGTGAATTCTCTGTTTGGTTCTATACCCCATTTTTTATTGGGTTGTTTGGTTTATGGTGGTTAACTTCTTGAGTTCTTTGTATATTTTGAATATTACCCCTCTATCTGATGTGGGGTTAGTGAACATTTTTCCCAGTCTGAAGGTTGCCAGTTTATCCTATCAACTATATCCTTTGCCTTACTGAAGCTTTCCAGTTTTATAAGGTCCCATTTATCCATTTTTGATCTTAGAGCCTGAGCTGCTGGAGTTCTGTTCAGGAAAATTTCCCCTGTGACAATGAGTTCAAGGTTCTTTCTCACTTTCTCCTTTATTTGATTTAATGGATCTGGTTTTAAGTGGATGTCCTCAATCCACTTTGACTTGAGTTTTCTGCAAGGTAATAAATATTTATATATTTTCATTTTTCAACGTACAGACTGCCAGTAATACCAGCACCATTTATTGAAGATGCTTTCTTTTTTCCATGGGTTATTTTTGTCTTCTTTTTCAAGGATCAAGTGTCCATAAGTGTGTGCTTTTATTTCTGGGTCTTCAATTCTATTTCATTGATCAACCTGTCTGTTTCTGTAACAATGCCATGCTATTTTTATCACTATTGCTCTGTAGTATAGCTTGAGGTCAAGGATGGTGATAACCCACAGAAGTTCTTTTATTATTAAGAATTGTTTTTATTATTCTGAGTTTTTTGTTTTTCCAGATGAATTTGAGAATTGCTCTTTCTATGTCTTTGAAGAATTGTATTGGTATTTTGATGTGGATTACATTGAATTTGTATATAGCTTTTGGTAGAATGGACATTTTTACTATGTTAATTCTACCAATCCATGAGAATGGGAGATCTCATGAGATCTTCTCAGGTCTCCCTTAAATTCTTCCTTGAGAGACTTAAAGTACTTATCATGCAGATCTTTCATTTGTTTGGTTAAAGTTACACCAAGATATTATAAATTATTTTTGACTATTTTGAAGTGTGTCATTTTTCTAGTTTCTTTCTCAGCCCATTTATTATTTGTATAAAGGAAGGCTACTGGTTAATTTGAATTAATTTTATACCTAGTCACTATGCTGAAGTTGTTTATCAAGTATAGGAGTTCTCTGACAGAATGTTTGGGGTTGCTTATGTATACTAGTATACCATCTAAAAATAGTGATACATAGACTTATTCTTTGCCAATTTATATCCCCTTGAGATCCCTTTGTTGTCTTATTGCTCTAGCTAGAACTTCAAGTACTATATTGAATAGATATGGGGAGAGTGGGCATCTTTATCTTGTCCCTGATTTTAATGAGATTGTCTCAAGTATATCTCCATTTAATTCGATGTTGGCTGTTGGTTTGCTGTATATTGTTTTTATGAGCCTTGAATTACAGATCTCTCCTGTACTTTTGACATGAAGGCTTGTTGTATTTTGTCAAATGCTATTTCACCATATAAGGATATGAAGAGAGTTGAAAGCTGGTCACTAGGAGAGTTGGAACACCTGAGAGAAGAGGTAAGAACAACTCTTCTGCTCCAAGCACATGCCTGGTCAACTCAGGACACACAAACACAGTATCAGTCTGGGACAGGACACTTCTGGTTTCTGCCTGTGCCCAGAGATGAACTGGTTCCACAGCTCTCTGTACCTAACTCCAGTGGGAGAAAGAGCTGGACTCACAGAACTAAAGACAATCCTGAGAGGTCAGAGGGGACAACTACTTCTGCTCAAATTTCTGGCCCAATATGAACCCACATAGTGTACACTGTGACTTCTGGGTACAAAAACCTAGTAACAGTCAGGAGCAGGACCCTTCCAGTTTTGGCCTGCACCCAGAGTGGAACCAAGCACACAGCTCGCTGTACACAGATCCAGCTAATAGAAAAAATGTCTACAGGAGTGCGGACACACAAGCCTACAGGAGGATCAAGCCACTGTCAGAGACAGCAAGACAAGTTTACACCAGAGACAACATGATGGCAAAAGGCAAGGACAGGAAACTAAGCAACAGAAACCAAAATTACTTGGCATCATCAGAGCTGAGTTCTCCCACAAAAGCAAATACTGGATGTCCAAATAGACAGGAAAAGCAAGATTTGAATGTAGAATGACATCTCACAATGATGATACAGGAATTTAAGAAGGAAATAAATAACTCCCTTAAAGAAATAGAGGACAACACAGGAAAAACAAGTAGAATCCCTTAAACAGGAAAAACAAAAATCTCTTAAACACTTACAAAAAACACAAACAGGTGAAGGAATTGAACAAAACCATCTAGGATTTAAAAATGGAAATAGAAACAATTAAGAAAACACAAAGAAAGACAAACCTAGAGACAAAAAACCAAGTAAGGAGATCAGGAACTATAGATGCAAGCATCACCAACAGAATACAAGAGAGAGAAAAGAGAATCTCAGGGGCAAAAGATACCATGGAATACATTGACGTAAACATCAAAAATAATGTAAAAGGCAAAAAACTCCTAACACAAAATATCCAAGAAATTCAGGACACAATAAGATGACCAAACGTAAGGATAATAAGTACAGGGGAGAGCAAAGACTCCCAACTTAAAGTACCAGTAAATACCTTCAACAAGATTATAAAAGAAAACTTTCCTAACCTAACAATAGAGATGCCCATAAACATAAGACAAGCCTACAGAATTCCAAATAGACTGGACCACAACAGATATTTCACCTGTCACAGCACCAAAATCAAAGCACCAAAGAAAGAATATTAAAGGGAACAAGGGAAAGGGTCAAGTAATATATAAAGGCAGACCTATAAGAATTGCAAAAGGAACCAGCCTCACTGATCCCAGTCCACAGATCACTGCTCCCAAACCCCTTGGGAGAAAGAGCTTACTGCCCAGACAGGTGGGCACTCCTGAGACTGCAGAGCAGGAGAGACCAACAATACTGCCCAACCCTGCCCACATCCCTGGCCCAAGAGGAAACTGTATATGGCCTCTGGGAACAGGAAGATAGGGGCACTTGAGCAGCAGGTCCCCTGTGTGCCAGACACTGCCCGGACCTGAAGGGACCGGATCAACAGTTCTCTACACACAAATCCTGTGGGAAGGAGAGCTAAATCTTCAGCAGGGCAGACACGCCTGGAAAGCCAGAAGAGCTACACTCTGCCCACATTTCTGACTCCAGAGGAAAACACCTAATGCCATCTGGAACCCTGGTGCATGGGGGCCACAGGAAAAGGCAGCACAGGCCCTCCTGGTAGCCGCCATCCCAGAGAGCTCAACATCAGCCCCCCCATGAGCAATTTGTAGCGTGGAACCACAGGTAAGACCATTTTATATGCTCCAAGTGACCTACCTGGTGGACTCAGGACACAGACCCACAGGAACAGGTGAAGACCAGTAGACAGGAAAGACTACATGCCCAAAAGCAGAATACTCTGCTCCCATAACTGGCTGAAAGAACACAGGAAAACAGTTCTATACCACTCCTGACACACATGCCTATAGGACGGCCTAGCCACTGTCAGAAATAACAGAACAAGGTAACACCAGAGACAACCTGATGGCGAGAGGCAAGCACAGGAACCCAAGCAACAGAAACCAAGACTACATGGCATCATCGGAGCCCAATTCTCCCACCAAAGCAAACACGGAATATCCAAACACACCAGAAAAGCAAGTTCTAGATTAAAAATCACATTTGCTCATGATGCTGGAGGACTTCAAGAAAGACATGAAGAACTCCCTCAGAGAAACACAGGAAAACATAAATAAAACATTAGAAGCCTATAGAGAGGAATCACAAAAATCCCTGAAAGAATTACAAGAAAAAAAATCAAACAGGTGAAGGAAGTAAAAATAGAAATAGGAGCAATAAAGAAAGCACAAAGTGCAACAGCCCTGGTTATAAAAAACCAAAGGAAGAGACAAGGAGCAGTACATAGAAGCATCACCAACAGAATATAAGAGATAGAAGAGAGAAATACAAGAGGAGATGATTACATAGAAATCATTGACACAACTATCAAAGATAATGTAAAACGTAAAAAGCTACTGGTCTAAAACATACAGGAAATGCAGGACTCAATGAGAAGATCAAACCTAAGCATAATAGGTATAGAAGAGAGTGAAGACTCCCAGCTCAGAGGACCAGTAAATATCTTCAACAAAATCATAGAAGAAAACTGCCCTAACTTGAAGAAAGAGATGCCCATGAACATACAAGAAGCCTACAGAACTCCAAATAGATTGGAACAGAGAAGAAACTCCTCCTGTCACATAATAGTTAAAACAACAAATGCACAAAATAAAGAAAGATTATTAAAAGCAGTAAGGGAAAAAGGTCAAGTAATAGATTAAGGTAGACCTATCAGAATCACACCAGACTTCTCACCAGAAACTTTGAAAGCCAAGAAGATCCTGGACTGAGGGCATACAGACCCTAAGAGAACACAAATGCCAGCCCAGGTTACTGTATCCTGTAAACTGTCAATTAACATAGATGGAGAAACCAAGATATTCCATGACAAAACCAAATTAACACAATATCTTTCTAAAAATCCAGCGCTACAAAGGATAATAAATGGTAAAGTCCAACATAAGGAGGCAAGCTATACTCTAGAAAAAGCAAGGAACTAATTGTCTTGACAAGAAAACAAAGAGAAGAAAAGCACACAAACACAATCTCACATCAAAATATGAATGTAACAGGAAGCAATAATCACTATTCCTTAATATCTCTCAATATCAATGGGCTCAACTCCCCAATAAAAATACATAGATTAACAAACTGGATACACAATGAGGACCCTGCATTCTGCTGCCTACAGGAAACACACCTCAGAGACAAATACACACACTACCTCAGAGTAAAAGGCTGGAAAACAAATTTCCAAGCAAATGGTCTGAAGAAGAAAGCTGGAGTAGCCATTCTAATATCGAATAAAATTGATTTTCAACTAAAAGTCATTAAAAAAGATAAGGAAGGACACTTCATATTCGTCAAAGGAAAAATCCACCAAGATGAACTCTCAACCAAAAATATCTATGCTCCAAATTAAAGGGCACCTACATACATAAAAGAAACCTTACGAAAGCTCAAAGCACACATTGCCCCTCACACAATAATAGTAGGAGATTTCAACACCCCACTCTCATCAATGGACAGATCATGGAAACAGAAGTTAAACAGAGAAATAGACAGACTAAGAGAAGTCCTGAAACGAATGGACTTAACAGATATTTATGGAACATTCTATCCTAAAGCGAAAGGATATACCTTCTTCTCACCACCTCATGGTACTTTCTCTAAAATCGACCATAAAATTTGTAATAAAACAGCCCTCAATAGATATAGAAAGATAGAAATAATCCCATGCGTGCTATCAGACCACCACAGCCTAAAGCTGGTCTTCAATAACAATAAGGGAAGAATGCCCACATATACATGGAAGTTGAACAATGCTCTACTCAGTGAAAACCTGCTCAAAGAAGAAATAAAGAAAGAAATTAAAGACTTTTTAGAATTTAACAAAAATGAAGTTTCAACCTATCCAAACACATGGGATGCAATGAAAGCTGTGCTAAGAGGAAAACTCATAGCTCTGAGTGCCTGCAGAAAGAAACAGGAGAGAGCATATATCAGCAACTTGACAGCACAACTAAAACCTCTAGAACAAAAAGAAGCAAATATGCCCAAGAGGAGTATAAGGCAGGAAATAATCAAACTCAGAGCTGAAATCAACTAAGTAGAAATAAAAAGGACCATACAAAGAATCAAGAGAACCAAAAGTTGACTCTTTGAGAAAATCAAGAAGATAGATAAACCCTTATCCAGACTAACGAGAGGACACAGAGAGTGTGTCCAAATAAACAAAATCAGAAATGAAATGGAGACATAACTACAGATTCAGAGGAAATCCAAAGAATCATCAGATACTACTGCAAAAGCCTATATTCAACAAAACTTGAAAATCTGCAGGAAATGGACAATTTCCTAGAAAGATAGCAGGTACCAAAGTTAAATCAGGAACAGATAATCCATTTAAACAACCCCACACCTCCTACAGAAATAGAAGCAGTCATTAAAGGTCTACCAACCAAAAAGAGCCCAGGTCCAGACAAATTCAATGAAGAATTCTATCAGACCTTCCTAGAAGACCTCATAACAATACTATCCAAAAAGTTCTACAAAATTGAAACAGATGGAGCGCTACCGAATTCCTTCTATGAAGCCACAATTACTCTTATACCTAAACCACACAAACACACAACAAAGGAAGAGAACTTCAGACCAATTTCCCTTATGAATATCAACGCAAAAATACTCAATAAAATTCTGGCAAACCGAATACAAGAGCACATCAAAACAATCATCCACCATGATCAAGTAGGCTTCATCCCAGGCATGCAGGGATGGTTTAATATAAGGAAAACCATTGACGTGATCCATTATATAAACAAACTGAAAGACCAAAACCACATGATCATTTCATTAGATGCTGAAAAAGCATTTGAAAGAATACAACACCCCTTCATGATAAAAGTCCTGGAAAGAATAGGAATTCAAGGCCGATACCTAAACATAGTAAAAGCCATATACAGCAAACAAGTAGCTAACATTAACCTAAGTGAAGAGAAACCTGAAGCAATCCCACTAAAATCAGGGACTAGACAAGGCTGCCCACTCTCTTCCTACTTATTTAATATAGTTCTTGAAGTTCTAGCCAGACTAATCAGACAACAAAAGGAGACCAAGGGGATACATATTGGAAAAGAAGAAGTCAAAATATCACTATTTGCAGATGATATGATAGTATATTTAATCGATACCAAAGGTTCCACCAGAGAACTACTAAACCTGGTAAACACCTTCGACAAAGTGGCAGGGTATAAAATTATAAACTCAAATAAGTCAGTAGTCTTCAGAAAAAAATAACAAGCCAAGAAAGAAATTAGGGAAATGACAACCTTCATAATAATCCCAAATAATATAAAATACCTCAGTGTGACTTTATCCAAGCAAATAAAAGATCTGTTTGAATAGATCTTCAAGCCTCTAAAGAAAGAAATTGAAGAAGACCTCAGAAGATGGAAAGATATCCCATGCTCATGGATTGGCAGGATTAATATAGTAAAAATGGCCATTTTACCAAAAGTGATCTACAGATTCAATGCAATCCCTATCAAAATACCAATCCAATTCTTCAGAGAGTTAGACAGAACAATTTGCAAATTCATCTGGAATAACAAAAAACCCAGGATAGCTAAAACTAAAACTAAAAGGCCATCTGGGGCAATCACTATCCCTGAACTCAAGCAGTATTACAGAGCAATAGTGATAAAAACTGCATAGTATTTGTACACAGACAGACATATAGATCAGTGGAATAGAATTGAAGACCCAGAAATGAACCCACACACATATGGTCACTTGATCTTTGACAAAGGAGCCAAAACAGTCGAATGGGTAAAAAGATAGCATTTTCAGAAAATGGTGCTGGTTCAACTGGAGGTCAGCATGTAGAAGAATGCAGATCAATCCATGCTTATCACCCTGTACAAAGCTTAAGTCCAAGTGGATCAAGGACCTCCACATCAAACCAGACACACTCAAACTAATAGAAGAAAAATTGGGGAAGCATCTCGAACACATGGGCACTGGAAAAAATTTCCTGAACAAAACACCGATGGCTTAAGCTCTAAGATCAAGAATCAACAAATGGGATCTCATAAAACTGCAAAGCTTCTGTAAGGCAAAGGACACTCTTGTTAGGACAGAACAACAACCAAAAGATTGGGAAAAGATCTTTACCAATCCTCCAACAGATAGGGGGCTTATATCAAAAATATAAAAAGAACTCAACACGCTAAATCACAGGGAGAAAAATAAACCTATTAAAAATGGGGTTCAGAGCTAGACAAAGAATTCACAGCTGAGGAATGCCGAATGGCTGAGAAGCACCTAAAGTAATGTTCAACATCTTTAGTCATAAGGGAAATGCAAATTAAAACAACCCTAAGATTTCACCTCATACCAGTGAGAATGGCTAAGACCAAAAACACAGGTGACAGCAAAAGCTGGTGAGGATGTGGAGAAAGAGGAACACTCCTCCATTGTTGGTGGGATTGCAGACTGGTACAACAATTCTGGAAATCAGTCTGGAGGTTCCTCAGAAAATTGGACATGGAACCACCTGAAAACCCAGCTATACCTCTCTTGGGCATATACCCAAAAGATGCCCCAGCATATAAGAAAGACATGTGCTCCACTATGTTCATAGCTGCCTTATTTATAATAGCAAGAAGCTGGAAAGAACCCAGATGCCCTTCCACAGAGGAATGGATACAGAAAATGTGGTACATCTACACAATGGAATATTACTCAGCTATTAAATACAATGACTTTATGGAATTCATAGGCAAATGGATGTAACTGGAAAATATCATCTTGAGTGAGGTATCCCAATCACAGAAAAACACACATGGTATGCACTCATTGATAAGTGGCTATTAGCCCAAATGCTTGAACAAGAATACCTTTGGCAGGGAATAGGGAGGCAAAGTTTAGAACAGAGGCAGAAGGAACCCATTCAGAGCCTGCCCCACATGTGGCCCATACATATACAGCCACCAAACTAGATAAGATTGATGAAGCAAAGAAGTGCAGTCTGACTGGAAGCAGATGTAGATCTCTGCTGAGAGACACAGCCAGAATACAGCAAATACATGGGCGAATGCCAGCAGCAAACCACTGAACTTAGAACGGGACCCCCGTTGAAGGAATCAGAGAAAGGACTGAAAGAGCTTGAAGGGGCTTGAGACCCCATATGAACAACAATGCCAACCAACCAGAGCTTCCAGGGACTAAGCCACTACCCAAAGACTATACATAGACTGACCCTGGGCTCCAACCGCATAGGTAGCAATGAATAGCCTAGTAAGAGCACCAGTGGAAGGGGAAGCCCTTGGTCCTGCCAAGACTGAACCCCCAGTGAACGTGATTTTTGGGGGGAGAGCAGTAGTAGGGGGAGGATGGTGAAGGTAACACCCATATAAAAGGGGAGTGGGAGGTGTTGGGGGATGTTGGCATGGAAACCAGGAAAGGGAATAACAATTGAAATTTAAATAAGAAATACCCATGTTAATAAAGATGGAGAAAAAAACTAAAAAAAATTATGTTCTCACATGTTATCGTTTATTGTGATTGTTGATTTTTGAGGATATATTTATAATCATGTTTTTTCATATTTTCTATATAAGATATTTTATAAATTTAAAATTATTTTCATCATTGATGCTTCATTACTTAAAGTTTATTTTGAATAATATTAAGATAAACTCTTCTAGTCTTATTTAGATGTTCAATCCTCATCTTCTCTTTTTACTTTTAAATTTCCTTTTAATATTTTTGGTATTTTAGTTCTTAGATGAGTCTACTATAAATATCTTTAAAATAATTTAATGTACAATTTGCTGAATTCCGTTTTTGATAATCAACATTTGTCTATGTATTCAAGTGACTATAATAAATTGTATACCTCTATGACTTCAAGTGCCTTATCACCTTATCTACCCAATTCAATATATTTTCATTCTTTTATGTTTATTTGACTTATTAAAGTTAATATTTGTGTTAAAAAAATAAACGAAATGATTAAAAAAAATAAAAGAATCGAGAAATCGTGTATTTGTCTATATAGGATTACTAGGAAATGGTACATCTTCAGCTCTTCACAGTGGCAGTATTGTAGCCAATGAAGTTTATCTGAGGCATGATTATTGCTAATTGAAAAGACAGTGCATCTTCATATATCTGCAGGGATCTTCTCAAAAGGGTGGGTGAATACCTAGTAATTCTCACAGATATTTAATAATGACAGGAAAAGCATATTGATAGCAAGAATCTTTCCTAAAATGATTTTCTCTTCAGCCTTGTATATAGAAGCAAATCTGCCATGGGTTCCTTTAATCCAATGCAGATAATCTCAGGAAGATCATCTGCTAATTATTAGCTTAATGGATCCTGACATATGGAAACCTAATTTTTTAAAAAAGAATTCAGAAATACACACTTGATAAAAGAATGTATCTTCAACAAAAGCTGCTGGTCAAACTCAATGTCTTTATGTAGAAAATTTAAAATGTATCTGTATTAATCACCCCTCACAAAACTCATTGCTGGTAGGAGTGCAAACTTCTATAGCCATTATGGAATTCAACATGGCAGTTCCTCAGAAAACTGGAAATTTATCTACCTCAAGATCCAGCTATCCCACCCTTTGGGTATATACCCAATGGTCACTCCTTCCTACTACAGGGATACTTGGTAAACTATGTTCTTTGAGGATTTATTCATAATAGCTGAAAACTGGAAACAACTTGGATGTCCCTGAACCAAAGAACAGATAAAGAAAATGTGGTATATTTACACCATGAAGTATTATTAAGCTATTAAAACAATGACATCATGAAATTTGCTGAAAAATGGATGGAACTAGAAAAAAAATCATCTTTGGTGAGGTAAACCAGGCACAGAAAGACATATAGTATGTATTCACTTATAAATAGATTATAGGTCTAAAGTAAAGGATAATTATGCCACAATCCACAGACCAGGAGAGATTAAGAGGAGGTTTCTGAGTCTGGATCACATGGATCTCCTTGAGAAGAGGAAATAGAATAAATTTTGTGAGTGGACTGGGAGGAGGATAGGATAGATGTAGGATAGATGGCAAGGAAGGGATGAAGGGAAAGAAGGTAGAAAGAGATGGCTGGAATGGGCAGAGCATTTAGGAGGCAAATGTGGAAACTGAGTACCATGGAAATTTCCTGGAATCTATAAGGGTAATTCTAAGGAGGGCTCCTAGTAAAGGAGGATACAGATTCTGAACTTGAAGTGAAAATTTAAGGGTTCTTTGGAAATTCAGTCATGTTACATGGGGTTTTGTTAGGGCAAACATGTGACGGTGCATTTTTCTAAAGTGGACAAGGTGTGAAAGGCTAAGGCAGACTAGTGAAGGAATGCTTCACTAAAGCAGACAGGGAAGAAAGGATGTTCTACTAAAGCAAGCATGTGGAAGGGCAGGTGATGAAGAATTCTTCTCTAAGGACACTCACGCATTCGTCCACCTTACATTGTGTAGTTTAGCTGTATTTATCAGGACTCCATAAACATACCAAAGACCTTCTGTTAGTATGCCACAGCTTCTTGCCACTTCTGCAGACTCAGGGCTGATTGTTAGAGTGATGTCTACTGAGGCTGACTCACATGCTGAGGCAAGACACATGCTGAAGCAAGACCTGTAGAGGACATGTGATGTTTGGATGGAGTATAAATAGAACTCAATAGTGATGCAAGCTAAGCTAGGCTTTCTGGTAAAACTAGCTGTGCAACACTTATTTGTTTCATGTCTTTGCTGATCTTCACTTTCCTGAGAGAGGCAAAGCTGAGAATTTTCCTGGCATTACTATCCTCCCTGGACCCTTCTGCTGATGTGTGCTGAGACTGAGGCCTGACTGTTTCTGCTAGGTAGTGCCATCACCGCTATTAACCCAACTCTACTGAACTGGACTACTTCCATATCCATGAAGAGATTGTGAGTATATCCAGCTGCCACTGCTGACTCATGTGAACTGAACTGTTGATTTCGAGAAAACACAGATGGGTTTTGCTTCAAAAATTGAGATATGATTAGGTAACAAAGCATCAAGAATTATCATGAAATTACATATATTTACTGACAGTGAAAACATTTAAAATTTGTTAATATTTTATCACACAAAAATAAAGCTAGATAGGATGTAAAAACATGAATAGCTCAGTAAGTTGGAAACAAAGAAAAAGTCATAGATACTAATCTACAATCTTCATAATTATGTGTATTATTTAAAATTTATAAGATTTTAGATTACAACATATATGAAATACTAAAATGTTTGAGAGCACAGATATTTTTAAAATCTCTTTAAGAGAATATCAAAGAAGGAAATCCCACATTGTACAGTACTGTACCACTGAGCTATGCCCATCTCTGTATTTTCTTAATTGGATTATGGCATAAGACAGTGAGAATTTCATAATGAAAAATTTACCTCCTTATTGCCATAATGGTAATGTTAATTAAAGTATGCATATAATGAGAATATAAAATAAACAAGTAGTTTTTCTAGAAATTTAAAAACAGGATAGCATCGAACAATTGTCAGAAAATAATTTCTTGATTTAGTCAAATAAATATTTACTTCTCTATATCTGATGTATACCACATTGTATTTTGATAAACAAAGAAATAAATACTATAGTCCAGCATGTAAAGATAGTAATCTTTCAATAATTTTGTAAAGTAAGTTTTATTATATTATTACACTAACAAATGAAGCATAATACACATTTATAGTAAATAGCATGATGTATTTATAAACACATATATTAGAAAATTATTAAATAAAATATCTCTACATGTGTATAATTTTATATACATACTTATTTTATGAAGAGAATATTTGAAATCTATTCTGTTTACTAATTACAAAATATAATAGCATATTTATACTAAAAAAGAGAGAGATGTTTTTTTGAAATTTTGAGATTACATCTTACCCCAGTCATAATGGTCAGATTGATGTTAGTGCAAACTAATGAAACCACCATGGAAAACAGTGTCTGAGTTCCTCAAAGAGTTAGAAGTATATCTACTTCATGATCCAACTAAAACATTGTTGGGATATAGCCAGACATGTGTCCTTTTACTGTAGAAAGTATTGTTGACACATGTCCATTGTTGTTTTGAGTGATGTAACTCAGACCCAGAAACACAAATACTGCATGTTTTTTTTATATTTGTATTGCATGATATTTGCTATATTTCACATTGTGAACCCCGAGATTGTATACTGGAAAAATATTTCTCTAGTTGTGGTGTGTCTCATCATTAGCACACACCTTTAATCCAAGAGTGTTGCAGGATATTTGATCACACTATGAGATTGTGTATTGAAAAGCCCTGTCTGTAGTTATGGTGTGGCTCAGTCCTTGCACACACCTTTAATCCAAGAGCTTTATGTTTATTATAAAGATGATTGAATAAAGTTGACTGTAGGTCAAGAAGTGTAGCAAGCAACCAGTTGAAATGGAGTGGAAGTAGGAAAAAAACCATAGAGAGTGAGAATTCAGGAGCATAGATAGAGATGCATAGGAAGTAGAAAGGGGGCATGTTCACTTGGAAGTGGTTTAAAACCAGTGTGGAGAAGGAGAACTGGGTTTTTCCTTCTGGGACATTAGTTGGAGAGGAAGGTCAGCGGAGGGCTTTCTCTGCCTCTCTGAGCAAGCATGCTCTCACTACAGTTTAAGGCTCCTGATTCTTCATTTGATAAAATCAAATCTTGAGATTTTGCTTGAAAAATAACGTGTGGGTGCTAGATTTGCATCCATTGATATGCATATTTAAAGTAGAGTACCACAGAAGTCAGGAAACTAATACTGGACCATTGGAGAATGCTTTTAAAAGAAGAGAGTTAAAACATAGCTAGTATAAAGGATGAATGGGAATATTATAGTAAGAAGGATTATTACTGTATAAACATTCTAAAGCATACATAAACATATGAAAAAATGTTTAAAGTCACCATATAGTGGGCACAATGACCTTTTAGACAATGTAGACTATCAAATAAAAGCACCAGCTCCAGGAATGTGTTACCTCTTTTGGAGTTGTTGGTTGGTGGGGTTCACAAACATTACAAATTATTTCCAATGCTATTGGTAACCCTCTAGAACTTAATAGTAAGACCCTGTTACTAAAGACACCATATATTTGAATGATAGAGCAAGGAGAAATCAAACTGATATGTATCTGAAAGTTTCATATCTACTCTCTGGTTTTTAGAGTTCTGAAAATTAAAAATTCTATAGTGATACATAAAGTAAAGCCTTTATGTCTGGCTTTAAGTGCATTGTATAGTGAAGTCTTTGAGTGGAATATTTTAACAAAGCCATTGCTATGTTCTGGTCAATCAGTGGTGGTCAATTATTTTGAGACTGTTTGAACCTTGAAGAAGTGATGTACCTCTAAAGAATTTGTATTTGGTGCTACATCAAAACATGCAGTTGCACCAACCTTGGTCCTAAGACACTCCTGGCAAACTTGAAATTCTTACTTTTGATTATGACTACTCATGGTCAAAATGGCCTTGATTTGTGTGTGTTTTGTATTCTTGTAGGCAACAAAGACAAGATGACTTTGGTGTGTAGAACCTTTCCCAACCCCAATTAACTTTGTATAAAGTTTGAATAAAGTAACTGGGGTGAAATAGTTGGGTGTCAGTCTTTTCCAAGAAGGCTGAACCCCTCTGTTCCTTCAGGACAGAAATGAAGGCCTAGAATCTTGGTGTGCTTCTCTCTCTAATATGTCACCTAAAACTGACATCAATCAATAAATTCTACTGGGAAGAAAAGTTACCATTAGTCTTAGCAAAAGGTTAACTCTGTAAACTATAACATGCCTGGCATGGTATCTCTACTGGTTCAGTAATGACCCAAATTCTATGGGAGTATCCAAAAATTTCTGCTTGGATTTAAGGCCTACTCCACATCATGAAAATATGCCTGGCATGGTTGATAAGGGTATAAATACAATATCATGTACAACATAGGTTATATGGGAAAATCTATAGCTAGTACTCAACTAAATGGACATAATTTTAACCCAACTCCTAAAAATGTACCTTTAAACCTATAAATAAGTATATCTTTCAGCATCCTAAGAGAAGCTTCTTGCAACAGATGGCAATTAATATTGATAATATTAATAATAGGACAGTGTTCAGAGAAAAGAGATTGTAGAGTTCTTAGTCACAAATGAAGCATCTATATCTCATTCCTTCTTCCAAGGTCCAGGAATCATTTCAGAAGAGGGAGCAGAGAGAGTGAAAGCACAAGTAGAGGAGATTAGGGCTACAGAATGCTATTATTCAGACATAACGTAACTATTGCACTCAAGAACTCGGCAGCTGCAGAAGATCAACCCAGCAAAAATTTCAACATAGATGACAAAAACACTCATGAGGCTTTTATGCTGAACTATTGACAACTGGTTTCTCCTGAGAGGTAGGAGAATCTCTCAGTTTTCTTTGGGGATGTGTCAACTGGTAGCCAGTTCATTCTACATTCAATGACCAAACCCCCATTTACATTTGGACAGCAATTTTTATACTCAATGGGTTATTATAAAAAACAAGATGGCATTGGGTTAGGAGACAGATTTGGGGTTGGTACTTCTGAAGGAGTGGTGAGAAGAAGCAAGGAGTGGAATTGATCATATTTCATGTTTGCATGTATGAAATTTTCAAATAATAAATGAAAAACATTTTAGGCACTAGTACACTTGGGGGTGTTACAAAAACTTTTGGGTTCTTTTAACTTTGGTGTTTATATTACATGATTGTATTTGTCAAATCTTACAAACCTGTAAACTAAGAACAGACTGGTTTTGCTGTATTTAACTTAGCCTTTTTGAAAACAAAACAGAAATAATGATATTAACAAATGATCATGATGCTTTCATGCTTGGCTTCTGTACCTCAGTAAATACTATAATGAACTCTTATTCTGTGTGATCATTTTTATGGCTTTACACTTTTTAAAATATAAATGTGGGTAGACAGTTCAGAGTAAGAGCACTTGCTGGTTTTCAAATGGACTTAAGTTCTGGTCCCAGTTCCCACCTCACACCTGCCTGTAACTCCAGCTTCAGGAACTTCTGGCCTTTAAATGGAGCTGCATTGAAATGAACATAGGTCCAAACAGACACAAGCTCATTCACATAATTTAAAACAGTTCATCTTTAAGATTATAAATATAAATAGTTTTGGATTTCAGGAGTTAAATATTACAATTATTAAACATTTTTGAGCTCAGCAAGGCTCCTTATACATCATACGTCCAATAGATATTACTTTTCTTCATCTACAGTTATTTAACTGAGAGTCTTTGGAGAGAGTTCTCTTTCCTTTTCATTTAATTTCATATACTTATGAAAGTTCAGCTATGCCCTAGGAGTCTATGTGAGCAGTTTTATTTCCTCAACATTTAAAACCCATATCTTTCTCATCTATTTCTGACATTAGTAAGCAATTGTCAACTAAATATGTTTACATAATCCACAGCCTTTCTTTGTTTATGGGAACATTTGAAAGATGCTAATGAATATTGACTCTTTATAACTCTAGTATTATGCAGATTTATTTTTAATTTATCACCTAATACTTGGAAAATGGAGCTTTCGTTTTTTTTAACCACCACTGAATTTAAGACGTGAACAGACATAGAAGCTGTCCTAAGTCTCTAGATGTTAAGGAAGAGAGACTCTCATATCTACAAATTTCAAATGGAATAGCCATAAGGGAGTTGGAAATCATCCATAGAGGAACATACAAAGGGAAGTAGAGTTCTAAAAACCCTGAGAAATTGGCCTAGTTTCTCAGTTGGAGAAATGACCATGAGGATATCCATGCACATCTATTCAATTAGAAATTTAAAAATTGACTGCCAGTGTTTCCTTAAGGTTACAAAAAAAAACTAGAAAAGATAATTAATGTGTGCCTATAGTCTCAGCACTTGGGAGGATAAAGAAGTTGGATCCTGTATTCAGAGAAAGGCCCAGAGCTCATTTAGTTACAGAAGAACTTCTGAAAGGACAAGCCAAGAAACTGACCCAAGAGAATTCATTAAATTTTATTTTCCTAGACCAGTATCTCCAAGGGAAGCTTTTCTTCTGGGAGATAAGTCCCTCTGAAAATATTCACAGGAGAAAAAAAAGAAAAGGTCCTGGGCTCAGAAGACCAAAAAGAATCTCCTCAAAAAAACCTCTAGCTTACTCAGACCTCAGATACATTTAGGTGAGGCTCAAAAGCATCCTTTGGACATCTCTCCTAATTTCAAATTACTATATGCTATTTTTATCTGTGTTGCCAGAAAGAATCAAGAGTAAATAAACATGAGAATCTGAACCCAAAGGCAGTCCAGTAATTGACACAAAGGGACATTCCCTAAATTTAGCCTGCTATGTGAAAGCAATTTCTACAAATTCTAACACTTAGAACCAGGAAAAATATCTTACTTCATGTTACATCACACAAAGGTGCTTAACAGTCAGACTGAATCCACTCTTACATCTAGTATATATCTGCCAATGGAGGAAAGACAGGAACAGCCCTGACAACTGATGTTGGATGCACTTGGACATACTTCACTAACAGCAAAAATAATTAAGTAATACCAAAACAGCTGCATCCTCTGTCTTGAAGCTGTCCAAGTGTAGCTGGAGAAGTCAAGCAGGAGGCTTCTCAACAGGCAAGGTAAGAATTTCATTTCTATTTTATTGAAATGTGTAGTCTCTAAGTGTGGCTAATCAAAGCACAGAATCCAAAGCAAACCCTAAGATCTTGAGCTACTTTGTCAGATTTGCTACATCTTTGGGCTCTATTGCCCTTCCATATCTTTTAAGTGTTACAGTGCTAATGGTACCCAGAGAAGTCAACGGAGACTAATGAAATATTAATGTACATATGCCAAGATACGGGTGAATGATCTCTGTAAGGACTCTTGACTTCCACATCTTTATTCTCATGCTCTGAGTTGGCTTTAGTGGTACTGTTGCATGCAGATCACAGGCTCCCATTGTTCTGACACTACTACTGACTTTGTTGGATTCACTGTAAGATTGGGTACCATGCACCAATCAGATTTTTCAAAATAGAAAGACTGGTCTCATTCCTGTTCCTACATAGTGCAATTACTCTCGACTTACAAGAGGGAAATTGGAACATTGACATTTAAGGCTATATTTGAATAGGATTTGGGGGCTATAGCACAATATAAAATAGCTATTTTAGTTGTTTTTAATAATTCCTTATGAGAAAAATACAGACTAATTTTCTATGAAAGGATGTTATATTTCTTAGGCTTTATAGTTATACAATAATTTGATAAAAACAAAGATGTTCAAATTAATTCCAAAATTGTAACTCTAATAGCAACATTTTCTTAAATATAATACTACATAATTTTAGAGAATTTGTATTCCTTTCTGGGGATCATGGAAAAACTGAGCAAAAGAGATAACGGGGGAAAAATATGATTTCCAATGTGATTAGCACCAAACAGATGTGAACTGATGGGATGTAGAAAATGAGCCTTAAATAGACTGGATAGATAGATAGATAGATAGATAGATAGATAGATAGATAGATAGATAGACAGACAGATAGACAGACAGATAGATAGATACGCATGGATCTGTGTGTGTGTGTGTGTGTGTGTGTTCTCACACACGTGTAACAATAACAGTTAAAGAATAAGATGTCATGAATTTAAGAGACAGTAGGGAACATGGAAGAAGTTGAGGGGGAGAATGAGCGTAAACACAGTACTCATGTATGAAATTCTCAAAAAATATAAATTAAACTTCAAAAACAATTTTAAAAGATTGAAAAATGTGAAAATCAAGAAGCAAAACTATTCACTAGTGTAAAAGATATAGAAACTCATCTTGGGAATCCTAAGGGGCTTCTAATATCACAAAACTAGAGCCCATATTAGCCCAAGTTCACAGAGCCTGGGCCATCTGTTTCTAGGCAGGTAAGCAGACCACAAAGAATGGAGCTCTGGAACTCGACCTTGGAAAGTGGCTTCATCTTGGTGGGGATTCTAGATGGCAGTGGCTCTCCTGAACTGCTCTGTGTCACAATCACAGCCCTGTACTTCTTAGCCCTAACCAGCAATGGACTACTGCTGCTTGTCATTACCATGGATGCCCGGCTCCACGTGCCCATGTATCTTCTACTTGGACAGTTATCTCTCATGGATCTACTTCTCACTTCAGTTATCACTCCCAAGGCTGTTGTAGACTTTCTCCTCAAAGACAACACCATATCCTTTGGAGGTTGTGCCCTTCAGATGTTTCTAGAACTGGCACTGGGTAGTGCAGAGGACCTTCTTCTAGCCTTTATGGCCTATGATAGGTATGTAGCTATTTGTCAACCTCTAAACTACACAATCTTAATGAGTCACAAAGTCTGCTGGCTCATGATAGCCACCTCATGGATCCTGGCATCCCTCAGTGCTCTAGGATATAGCATCTACACCTTGCAGTATTCCTTCTGCAAATCTCGTATGATCAATCACCTGTTCTGTGAGATACCCCCATTGCTGAAGCTGGCCTGTACAGACACTTCCAGATATGAACTTATGGTTTATTTGATGGGTGTGATTGTGATACTTCTTCCTCTTACTGCCATCCTGGCCTCCTACTCACTAATTCTGTTCACTGTGCTCCACATGCCCTCAAATGAGAGCAGGAAGAAAGCCCTTGTCACCTGCTCTTCCCACCTGACTGTGGTTGGAATGTGGTATGGTGGTGCTTCCTTCATGTATGTTCTACCCAGTCCCTTCCACAGCCCCAAACAAGACAATATCAGCTCAGTTTTCTACACGATTGTTACTCCAGCTCTGAATCCCCTCATCTACAGCCTGAGGAATAAGGAGGTCACTGGAGCTTTGAAGAGAGTCCTGAGGAAACGATTGTCAACACAGCCTAACCTCTAGGTAGCTCTAGCAGTTCCCTTTTAAACTTAATTCTTCCAGAAAGTCAGAATTCTGTTGTGAATGAAACATTTCTGCTAAATCCTAGAGTAAGAAGTATGTCTTTTGGCAGAGAAGTATGGAATGACAAGGAAGTGTGGCATCCTTTGGAAATGCTTTGTGAATATTTTCAGGAGATATTGGAGAATCTAGTGAGTTGTCATATATGGACATAAAGACCAGGTTTTTGTCCAGGTAGTAAATGGCATTTAAATGTTCTAAAGAGATTGGAAATTGGAAAATTTTGTAGATAATAAAGTATAATTCTAATGAGAATCAGATTGTATGTCAAGTATGTGATTCAAACAACAACCAGGAAAAATTCTTGAGTTTTGTATACTGTTTTAGAAAAAAATTGATCATGGTTTCACTGAATGTTGAATTAACATCAGCCTTAATGATGATTTCATAGATGTCATCCATGGAATATGGTGTGTGTGTGTGTGTGTGTGTGTGTGTGTGTGTGTGTGTCTGTGTGTGTCTGTGTGTGTCTGTGTGTGTGTCTGTGTCTGTGTGTATGGTACAGATTTCTTTCTTCATTTTATTTTCAGTGATGGGAACTGAACTGAACCAAACATTTATATTTCTTTCTTTATTTTAATAGTCAATGCTTTTCTAATTTTTCCCAACATATCTTGAAATGTATCAAAAAATGCCTAGTGTCCATATGATTAATATGTGCATCTGGTTTAAACATTGTACAATGTGTCCATATGAAAAAGCATCATCTAGTTACTCATGAATATGCAAAATTTCAGAAGTATTGTATCCATAAATTCCTGGTTAGAATTACCATCTTTGAGAAATGACAACAAACACTGCCTTGGATGTGGTATGAGGGACATTATACAGTAAGATGGAAATGCTAATGAATGTAGCCTAGATGTAATCTATGAAAATGAGTCTAGATATTTCTCCAAAATATGAATAAGACTAATATATGACCCATTGATGGCACTTCTGGGCATATAACTAATGGACTCTACATCCTACCGTAAAGACTCTTGAAAATTTATGTTCATTGCCACCTTATTCACAATAGAAAAAGGAATCACTGTAGATGTTCATTAATGGAAGAATGAATAATCAAAATTTAGAATGTATATACTATAGAAGTTTGTTCAGCTGAAAAGAAAAGTGAAATAATGGATATGGTAGTTAAATTGATGGAACTGTAAAAAAAAAATTATACCAAGTGAGGTAACACAGATACAGAAAAAAAGGGCATATGTTCTCTCTTATCTGTGGATCCTAGCTCTAAATCCTTACTTCATGTGTTTAACCTAGAGTATTTGTAAAGCTAGGAAACTAGAAAGGGGACATTGGGAGACACGCTGTAGGCAGTGTGGTTTGGCAGAACATGGTGATCTGAAAGTAGAAAGATAAGAAATTCGCGGGAGGAAGGTTAAAGCAGAGAAGAAGTAGGAAGAAGGAAGTGCAGGAAAGTTGAAAAGTGTGTAAAAATGTTGAAACCTAGTCTTGTAAAAGTACAGTGAAAAATAGAATTTATAAAAGTGTTTCAAAGGACAAATAAGTTTAAATTGGAAGGATAGCAGGAATGAGCAGTGTAACTTATTTTCTTATTAATTTAATGATCTTACTAAGGGAGGTCATGTTGTGTTTACAAAAATTGGATAATTATGTCATGCTCATGTTTAACTCAGAGGATGTCTTATAGTAATTTACTGATAACACTAAATAAAATTATTTTAAGTTGCTATCACAAAAACTGAATACAGAATAGTGCTTACCAGATGCTGGGGAAAGATGGTGAGGGACAGGATCAGGAAAGAATTGATCATCATTGACGGGTACAGAGTTGCGGTCAGGTAGCAGCAACAGCTTCTGATGTGATATTGCACAGTAGTGTGAAAATGCATAAAATTAATGTGCAGTGCTTCTTAAACCAAAAAGTCAGGATTTTGAAAGTTTTAACCATAAGTCAATAATAAATATTTCAGAGGATAAGTATTTACTCTGATTTTAAGGTTATTCAAAGTATACTTATATGAAAAATAACACAGAACAATACCAACTCATACAATATCATGCATTTTTGTAGTACATAAAATAAGTAATGATTTCTTTCTAAAATCAATACAAGTCACTATACTAGAAATAAGTCAATTTCATGTAAAATCCCAGAGATAATCCCTATGTACAGGTAGTGGATATCTTTCATTTTTCATGCAGGCACTCACTTAACATAGTGTTCATGTAGAAGTTTGTTTCATCTGATGGAGGCACACAGGCATGCTTTTCTCCTTATTGTAGGTTTACAGGTACTGTGAGGTAGCTTATGTGGCAGCCTTACAAAGCAATGGTAGAGAGACTCAGGTCTGTGAGAGAACACAAGGGTTGGAATTCAGTGCATCTCATCTTCCTGTTAATTTTTAATGTGAATGTAGCCTTTTTGAATTAAGGTCTGAAAGCTATAAATCCCCTCTAATACCACATTTATTTTACAGCATTGTTGTTAGGACTAAATAACACTTCTAAATACCTTCAACTAGAGGTCTGGAATATAATGACTATATCATCCACTTTAACAGTTCTAAGACCAGATTGCCCTGGAAATTGGAAATTGTCGTATATAACATCACTCAGATGTTTTGTAATGTAACTTGGTGTCATCATTATAAAAGATGTAATGATGTTTTATATGTGTGCTTGTGTTTATAGTAATAAAATAAATTACTGTCTTAGATATATCACTAATATTTCTCATATATAGAGTTATTAAATGAAGCTTAAAATCATCTGAATACTCTTTATACTAAGAGCAAAAATGTTTTTTAAATGCTAGACATTTTTAATTTATTTTTACATTGCAATTTTTACTGATGTATTCATTATAATATTTAAATCTCTTAATTTGCATAATTTATAGTTTGTTCATTTATATCTTTATATCTTTATAGCTTTAAGATTGAGGAAATATATATTTGATTTTAATTATAGTAGCAATTTCTTTTTAATTTCTCATTTAATTTTTTTAATACCTATAATTGGAATTTTTTAAACAAAATTTTTTAAGTTTTATATTTTCTTTTAATAATATTTTATTCTTCAACTATTATTTCCATGATTTATTTAGGAAGAATTTTTATATTTTATAGATTTTTCTGGTTTGTTTTATTATTTACTTTTATTTTTCATAATTTAATTTATAAAATTATAATTTAATCTGATGTGTAAAGATAGTGGGAATAGAGCTAGAGAGTGGTTAAGAGCAACTGCTACTTTTACAGAAGATCCCTGCTCTGTTCCCACAAGACAACTCACAGTAACCGTTAACTCAGTTAAAGGTTACCCAATGCCCTCTTTTGGCCTTCCTGAACAAAAGGCATGCACATGGTGCATTTGCATACATTCAGGAAGTCACTAGTAGATATAAAATAAAAATAAATAAATCTTTTTAAAAATTTATGGACTTTTGTGTATTTTTTCAATTACCACGTTCTTCTTAGTCTTATTTGTAAATCACCCTTCCATCTCCCATTAATTTCTCCCATTTCTTCAGTTTGTGCTCTCTTGAGTTACCTACTAGACTACAGTTGCACATTTAAGAGAAAATCTCATAGTTCTAAAATCTCCCTCCTGTCTTTTCTTTCTTTTTTCTTTCTTTCCTCCTCCTCCCCCTCCTCCTCCCCTCCTCCTCCTCCTCCTCCTCCCCCTCCTCCTCCTCCTCCTGTTTGTTTTATTTTTTTTTAGACAAGGTAGCACTGTGTACCCCTGGCTGAGTAGAACTCACTCTGTAAACCAGGCTGGCCTCACACTCACAGAGATCTGCCTGCCTCTGTCTGCCTCTGCCTCTGCCTCTGCCTCTGCCTCTGCCTCTGCCTCTGCCTCCTCTGCCTCTGCCTCTCTGCCTCTGCCTCCTCTGCCTCTGCCTCTGCCTCTGCCTCTGCCTCCTGGGTGCTGGGATCACCGGTGTGCTCCTCCACTATTGGTTATTTGAAGTTTCTCATTGTGCACCCTGATCACACTCAGTTGCCATCCTTTCCCCACCCTTGTGACCTCTGTCTAAAATGGAGGAGAAGTAGAAGGAGGAAGAGGAGGAAAGGGAAGGGGAAGAAGAAGGAGGGGGGAGGAAGACAAGTCCACTTTGGAATATATTGACTGGAGCATAATCAAATTTCCAATGGCCAGCCTCTGAAATCCTTACCTGTACCCCTGACAGAAACCATCGATTGTGACAGCATCCTTATCACAATTTTTAAGCGTTTTATTCAGTAGCTTCCTGTCCAGGCTTTTGGTATTTTTAATAAACATATTTAATTTTATTATGCTCAATGTAAAAATGCACTGGCAATATGATTGTATGTTGAGATTATAAATTAATTTGCAATGCAGGCAATTTTTATAAACCTCCACCTTGCCTACCAAAGCAATGAATTATGTTGTACTTTCTAAACCTACTAATGCTCCCTTTTATATTATGTCACACTGCCATACCTTTGGTTTCATCCTATAACATTTTTTCTCACTTCACTTAAGACAAAACATTCAGCCACAGACCCCCTTCCCCTCTCTCCAAGTCTCCCATGCCCTTCATCTATCTATACTTGAGTGGTTTAGGGTAATTTTATACATTCCAACTGCCTAGCAACTGTTAAATTCCACTAGCACATGGCTCCCAATTTCTCTGATTGTCCCAAATTTTTCTTAACATAATTTCTTCCTGAGATGGTTTCTTTCTTTGTTCTGTACAACTGAACAAATTACAATACTGATTGCCCATCACAGACAAGGCCTGCCCCACACTCCTCTTTTAGTTACTGAAACCTTTCTCCAGCATTCCCACAAAAAAGCAAACAACCACAAAGGGATTTCATTTTTTGTAATTTTTAAAAGTTATTTATGTATATACATTTTCATTAAATTATTTATTAATTTTACATCCCAATATCATCCACCTCTTTTCCCAGTTTACCTCTCACACAGCTCCCCATCCCCTTCTCTGAGAAGGGAGAGGACCCCCAAGGTATCACTACACCTTGGCACATTGAGTCACTGCAGGGGACTAGAAGCATCCTCTCCCACTGAGGCCAGACAACATGGCCCAGTTAGGGGTATAGGATCTACAAGTAGTCAGCAGATTCAGGGACAGCCTCTGCTCTGGTTGTTGGGGAGATTTGCATGAAGACTAAGCTGCACATCTGCTTGATATGTACAGGGAGCCTAGGTTCAGTCCATGCCTATTTTTTGGTTGATGGATCAATCTCTGGGAGTCACAAAGGATCCAAGTCAGTTGACTTTGTTGGTATTCATGTGGGGTACATGTCCTTCTCAGAACCCTCAATTATTCCCCCTAATTCTTCCATAAGACCCTCTGAGCTTCATCTAATATTTGGCTGTGGGTCTTTACATCTGTTTGCATTGTCTCCTGGGTGGAGAATCTCAGAGGACAGTTAGGCTAGGATCCTGTCTACATTCATACTATAGTATCATTAGTAGTGTCAGGGTTGCTGCTTGCCCATGAAATGAGTTGGGCTAGTCATTGGTTGTCCATTCTCCGAATTTGCTCCATATTTGTCCCTGAAAATCTAGTAAGCAGAACACATTTGGAGTCCAAGATTTTGTAGGTGGGTTTCTGTTTTGTCCTTCCACTGGGAATCCTGCTTTGCAATAGTAGATGGCTGGTTCAGGCTCCATATACCCCGAACAGGAAGAGTTTCAACTAGAGTCATCCCCATAGAATCCCTAGGTCCTCCCTACATTCTGGGTCTCAGGCACATTCTACAGATGCATTCTCCATCCCAGCCCACTGCCAATTTAAGTTCTGACTTCTGAGGAATATTCAAGCATCCTCCTTTGGGTCCTCCATGTTTTTCGTCTTCTTTGGTTCTATGGATTGTAGCATAGTTATCCTGGATTTGATGGCTAATATCCACTTATAAGTGAGTATATATCGTGCATGTCCTTTTGGGTCTGAATCACTTCACTCAGGATGATATTTTCTAGTTCCATCCACTTGCCTACAAAATTCGTGACATCCTCCTTTCTAGTAGCTGAGTCATATTCTATTCTGTAAATGACACATTTTCTTTTTTCTACTCTTCAACACATGCTGGTGAGGATATGGAGCAAAGGGAACATTCCTCCATTGCTAGTGGAAGCGAAAACTTGTACAACCACTCTAGGAATAAGTTTGGTGGTTTTTCAGAAAATTGAGAATAGTTCTATCTCAAGACCCAGATAAACCACTCCTGGACAAATACCCAATAAGAGGCTCCTAAGAACTTTTGCCCAAATATGTTCATAGCAGCTTTATTCATAATAGCCAGAAGCTGGAAACAACTCAGTTGTTTCTCAAAGGGGATTTTCCACTTTCTCACTGCTGTGTGTACTCAATTCCAAATAAGCCCTGTTCTCATTCCATAGGCCCGTTATTGAACTATACAAATAATCAACAAAGCCAGGAGCTGTTTCTTTGAGAAAAATCAACAAGATAGATAAACCATAAGCCAGACTAACCAGAGGGCACAGAGACAGTATCCAAGTTAGCAAAATCAGAAATAAAAAAGGAGACATAACAACAGAATCTGAGGCAATTCAAAAAATCATCAGATCCTACTATAAAAGCCTATACTCGACAAATCTGGAAAGTCTGGAGGAAATACACTATTTTCTAGACAGTTATCAGGTACCAAAGTAAAATTGGGATGAGATAACTGTCTAAACAGTCCTATAAACCCTAAATAAATGAAGGCCTTCATTAAGTCTTTCAACCAAAAAAGCCCAGGACCAGATGGTTTTAGTGCAGAATTCTATCAGACCTTCCAAGAAGACCTAATACCAATATTCTTCAAACTATTCCACAAAACAGAAACAGAAGGAGGAACACTAGCCAAAATAATTTGTACACTATAGAGACTAGGTACTTCTTATAGTTTTCCTTTAACATTTCAGTAATACTGACACTGTTGACCTCTGTGTCTAATCTTTACCCATTTCTCTCACTTGCTAGCTTTCATCTTCTGCCCATCCACTCCATTAACTTTTGTGAGTCCCTGTCTCTTTATGGATGTGGAAGTTCCCAGGATACTAGTGTAGACTCCTTTCTTCTCACCTAAGAATGGTCCTTGGATTATTTCCAACTTCAGAGGTTAATATAACATTTAAAATACTTGATGAGAAAGCCAGAACATATGGTTAAATCAATGTTGTTTATCTCATCACATATCTTTTTAATGAGAATTTCAAACATATAAATGTACTCTCAATTCATCTCTTGCTAATCTTCTCCACTACACATACCAAATCATGGCAATGTTCCCAAGGATGCAAAATATATTGTTTCTGACTTTTACCAAATTTATGGCACTAGGTATGGATGTCATCCTGTGGTGTGGAACTCAAATCCAATCAGAAATCAGTTGATTACACTTCAGTCATAAGAGTCATGTCATTGTCATATCAATTAGAACATCTTATCTCATAAGTCAAATTTAAGGGTTTTTTATTTCTCATTTGAAACTTTTTGTAAAACATTTATAAATCAATTTATAGAAGATGAGAAAATAAAATATCACAATTTATTACAACTTTAAATATAAATAATTAAAATGAATGAAAGGGTCTTCTTTCCTGTATTTGTTTCTGCCTTCTGTATCCATCGATAAGTTTTAAACACAGATGTTTCTGTGTCTTCTGTTTCTTTTCTTATGGAGAAAACATTATGTTGTAATTCTACAGTCTTTATGATGAGGGCAAAGATCAAGATCTTCATTAATGTAACCCCTTTGCAAACATGTCTGAATAGAAGGAAAAATCAACTTGCCAGAAATTCTCTGTTGTGTTCGGTAGAGTGCAAGAAAATCAGGGTCTTGAGCAGGAAGCAAACTACTTTCCTCTTTTGTCTGTTGGCATATTTCCATGATAAATTCTGAATTTATTACATATGTTCCCAAGCAATTTTCTTCTTTCCTTTTCCCAAACTACCCCAATATGAGAAAAATGTATGCTAGTCTCCCTGTGCTGCAATTATTAGAACTTGTGAATACCATGATATGTTTGTCCCCAGTACACAATCCACATTTCTTCTTCATTACTCTGTTCAAGTGCAGTCAGTCATTTAGCTTGGTAAGTTTTTCCTGTTAAGCTGTTCTTCTCATCTGCTTAGGAGTCTCTTATTCTTCTCTGAGAACAGTTTGCAGGTTAAATATTTGCCATATTAAGATACTTTAATTGCTAAAGTGTGATTTCTATATACTAGTTACTTAAAATGATAGGTTTTATAGTAAGGCAAGTAAGCAAGTATTGCACAATGCAGCTAAAATGTTAACATGGCTCATCAATATTTCCTTTCTGGTTTCATGAGATCTATGAAAGCTTGGTAATATACAACTATTTTCTCACTACTTGGGAAGCTGAAGAAGGTAGATCCCATGTTCAACAGTCAGAGAAACCTAGGCCTTAAAAATTGGCTAAGTGATAGAAAAACACCTGGAAAGCCAGCCAGGAAACAAACTCTAGAGGATTCGTTAGCTTAATATTTTCTAGGCCAACATTTCCAGAGGGTGCTTTTCAGCTGGGAGATAAGTCCCTCTGAAGAGAAGCACAAGAGAAGAAAATGAGGAGAGTATGGGATCAGAAGACAAAGAACAGTGTTTCTGGATGAGACCCTTGCTTACTCTGGATGCAGAGACATTCAGATGGAGAGCAAAGAGGCCCTTTTATCAACTCTTTGAATTTCTACTTCCCTTCTGTAACTTTGGTTTTTGTTAACAGACAGCAGAAAGGATAAAGAAACCTGAGCTTGAGGATCCAAGAACAATCTGAAAAGTGACAGGAAGCCAGAGGTACTCCACCCATGCAACCACTCAAATAGAAGCTGTCTCTACCAATCCACTGTAGAAGTGGCACTAGAAAAGATACTATCTTGCTCAATAGGAAACTAACCAAAGGCTATTGGTTATGTGGATACCTGCACTGCTATTTCTAGAACACAACTGTACATGAAGGGAAAGAGTAGGACATTTCATACACTCTGGTTGTACATCACAAACTTAGGAAACAAAGAAATTAATCACTGCTGAAAAATGTTACACTTGCACCCCACATTTGACTTGCAACCGAAGAGAAGCTAGTGTAGTCAGGCAGCTAGGATTATCACCAACTGAGGTAAGAAATTTGTCACTCATATAATGTAACATGAAGTCCCCTAAGCATACTATGGCAATAAGTAGAGTGTACATCAAAATATAAAGACTTAAACTACAATACAAGACCCACAGTTGCTCTAGGTTCCATTGCCCTTTCAGTCTCAATATTTTAGATTTTTTTAATATCAAGAGATAATCAATTAGGACTGGTAATGATTATAGTGTTATAGTCTAGAGCTAAGAATCACTACCCAGTCAGTAATATCAATATTTGTCTTGAGAATTTTTATCAAATACAATTTCAATCAAGAAACTTGATATAAAAAATGAAAGCAATCATGTGGTTGGAGTCATTTTGGTGTCATAAGGGGTTCCAATACTACAAGCTAGAGTCAATATTAATAAAATTTTTACCAAAATATCTTTTTCTAGGCAACCAAAGAACCTGGAAAAATGGAGTTCAAGAACTCAACTTTGGGAAGTGGCTTTATCTTGGTAGGAATCCTGAGTGGGAGTGACTCTCCTGGACTGCTCTGTGCAACAATCACGGCCCTGTACACACTGGCACTGACCAGCAATGGACTGCTGCTCCTTGTCATCACAGTAGATACCCGGCTCCACGTGCCCATGTACCTTCTACTTGGGCAGCTCTCTCTCATTGACCTTCTCCTGACTTCAGTCATTACTCCCAAGGCTGTTATGGATATTCTTCTGAGAGACAACACTATCTCCTTTGGAGGCTGCACCCTTCAGATGTTTGTGGAATTAGTACTGGGTGGCGCAGAGGACCTTCTTCTAGCTTTTATGGCCTACGACATGTATGTGGCCATCTGTCATCCTCTGAACTACATGATACTCATGAGTCCAAGAGTCTGCTGGCTCATGGTGACTGCATCATGGATTCTGGCAAGTCAGATGGCCCTGGGTTTTACCATTAATACCATGCATTATTCTTTCTGCAAATCGAGGCATATCAAACACCTCTTCTGTGAGATACCTCCCTTGCTGGAGTTGGCCTGCGCAGACACCTCGAGTTATAAGCTTGTGGTTTATTCGGTAGGTGTGCTCATGTTAATTCTCCCTCTTACTGCCATCTTTTTCTCTTATGCACGGATTTTGTTCACTGTTCTCCACATGCCCTCAAATGAGAGCAGGAAGAAAGCCCTTATTACCTTTTCTTCACACATGACTGTTGTGGGCATGTACTATGGGGCTCTGACAGTCATGTATTTCCTACCAAGTTCCTACCACAATCCCAAGCAAGACAATATCCTTTCTGTTTTCTACACAATTGTCACCCCAGCTTTAAATCCACTTATCTATAGCCTGAGGAATAAGGAAGTGACTGGGGCTCTGAGGAGAGTCATGGGAAATACTTGTCATCACCCCATACAATAAAGGTAGTACAAAGTATCTTTCTTCCAAATTTAATTACTCCTCCTTATCAGAAGACTTCTGCTCTGAAATACTCTTGAAAAGAAACTGGGCACTAAAAAACATGTATCTTGTGATTGATCGTGTGTAAATTTTTGAACATTCTCCTCACAGGTTATTTAATAGGATAAGATTCATACTGTTAAGGTTTCTCTATTATGTCTTTATTTCCTAATACAGCTAAAAATTCTACAGGGAAGTACTCACTGCACCTGAACCCTGAGATTTTATATCACATCCAAGCAAGAACTATAGAAAATAACTTCAAGTGGTGACTCATTATTAGGAGGGGAATGATTTAGGTTTTCAAAAATTTAGATCATAAAAAGTCAGTTAAATGTAATACTGACAGCAACAGATTTGTCCAATGTCCAATTTTGTAGCAACAGCATTTATGGATGCTCTGAGTGATGCCATGGGTTTGGGGGAAAGGAGAGAGATCTGCCCCCCACAGTGGTGGAAATTTGAAGAAAATCTATGCTGTTGTTCTGTGTGTAATTAAACAAACAGCAAAGTAAATTCATACTTTTCAATATTTTCAATATTTTTTCTAAGTATGTCTTTATGTCCATTATTTATCTGGTTTAAACATTTCGCAATGTGCAATATCATATAGTACCTGATGTATATGTGTAATTTTCATGGCTTTTGTATCAATTTGAGATAAACTGGGACAAGTCTGACAGTGCATCTCAGGAGGCAAGTTGTTTTCTGTGAGCATGAGACAGGATAAACACAGTTTCATAGTAAGGCCCTGTCTAAAAAATGGTTGAAACTTGGACAATAGAATAAATGACAATGTAACTTACTTTCTTGTTTATTTAAAAAATGTATACTTGAAATGAATTTTTGCTTCTTAAAATTTATTCATTTCCTATCATTTCTAGTATCTGCAATTTTATACATAAATATAATGTGTCTTTGACACACACACACACCCACACTTATCCTATCCTGGTTGCTCAACACATCTGCTTTCCAACCCCATGTCCTCCTTTTTCCCCTAAAAACACATTGAATGTAATTAATGCTGCCGATACACACATGGGTCAGGGTATTATCCACTGAGATATGAACAACCTAGCAATCACTACCCATGGAAGAAACGACTCTCCCTTCCTTGGCAGCTATTAAGTGCCTGTGACTCCTCAGCTAAGGTTAGGGAAAGAAAGCCCCTCCCCAACCCATGGTGGAATTTTTAGCTGAATTAATCTTGTGTAGGGCTAGGTAATTACAGCTGCAGTGAGTACATGTGTGCCACAGGCATGCCTCGTGCAGAGGCCAGGCTTTCAGAGCACTCTTTCCATCCTCCAGCTTACATGTTTTCACACCCTTTCCTGTGATGTTCCTGAGCCTGAAGTGGAAAGGTTGATAGAGATGTCACATCTTTTCCTGAGCAATCACAGTTGCTTATTCTCAACACTTTGGAGAGTTAAAGTCTCTAAACTAAACATTATCCTCCACAATAAGAAGACTCTGATGAAAGCTAAGAGCTGCACAAATCCATGAATATAAAATAAATAAATAGAACATAAGTTGGCATGACCTTTGGTAACACATTATCAATAGGCTCTCTCTTGCAATTAATTACAGCCTACAATTTCTCTAGACATGAGTTTGAGCATGCTTACAGCAAAAATAATGAGTTGTTTCCTGTGCAGTAGACTTCATACCTAACCAAGAAATCAGTTAGTTGCCCCATAAGTAGTGTCATGACAATTTTTCCAGTGACCATATCTTCCCTGAAAAATTTTTATTGTAACATGTAGGTTCCAGAGCAGGGCAAGATGTCTAATAATTTGTTTCTACCATCAGGGTACTTAATACCTTACAGCCCTATAATAGCTAACCAATAGGAAGAGAGATTTATAAAAAGGATCATGAATTGATCTGTATCCTACAACCAAAATCATGCAGGGTCTTTAGTAACAATGTTTACTGTGAACCTATTTAGCAATAGGGTTTACTATATACTGTAGACGATCACAAGCAATGACAATATCACAGTATGGTGTGTGTGTGTGTGTGTGTGTGTGTGTGTGTGTGTGTGTGTGTGTGTACATTTGTTTGTCTTTGTGTGCCTACTGTACAGTGAATTACACTTTTCTCTTCTTTTTTTCTCCATCTTTATTAACTTGGGTATTTCTTATTTACATTTCAATTGTTATTCCCTTTCCCCTCCCCACTCCCCTTCTACATGGGTGTTCCACTCCCAATACTCACCCCATTACCGCCCTCCAACAACAATCACGTTCACTGGGGGTTCAGTCTTGGCAGGACCAAGGGCTTCCCCTTCCACTGGTGCTCTTACTAGGCTATTCACTGCTACCTATGAGGTTGGAGCCCAGGGTCAGTCCATGTATAGTCTTTAGGTAGTGGCTTAGCCCCTGGAAGCTCTGGTTGGTTGGCATGGTTGTTCATATGGGGTCTCCAGCCCCTTCAAGCTCTTTCAGTCCTTTCTCTGATTCCTTCAATGGGGGACCCATTCTCAGTTTAGTTGTTTGCTGCTGGCTGAGTGTCTCAGGAGAGATCTACATCTGGTTCCTATAAGCCTGAACTTAGTGGCTGTATATGTATGGGCCAAATGAGGGGCAGACTCTGAATGGGTTTTCCTACTGTGTCTGTTCTAAACTTTGCCTCCTTAAATTCTCCCAAGTGTATTATTGTTCCCATTTTAAGGAAGGAGTAAAGCATATGCATTTTGGTCATCCGTGCATCTCTCGTAATTTGAGCATTTAGGCAAAAATCCACTTATCAATGAATGCAACCCATGTGTGTTTTTCTGTGGTTGGGTTACCTCACTCATGATGATATTTTGCAGTTCCATTCATTGCCTATGTATTTCATAAAGTCATGGTTTTGATAGCTGAGAAATATTCCATTGTGTAGATGTACCACTTTTCCTGTATCCATTCTGCTGTTGAAGGACATCTGGGTTCTTTCCAGCTTCTAGCTTGTATAAATAAGGCTGCTATGAACATAGTGGAGCACGTGTCTTTGTTATATGTTGGGGCATCTTTTGGGTATATGCCCAAGAGAGGTATAGCTGGGTCCTCAGGTATTTCAATGTCCAATTTTCTGAGGAACTCCCAGACTGATTTCCAGAATGGTTGTACCAGTCTGCAATCCCACCAACAATGGAGGAGTGTTCCTCTTTCTATACATCCTTGCCAGGATTTGCTGTCACCTGAGTTTTTGATCTTAGCCATTCTCACTGGTGTGAGGTGGAATCTCAGGGTTGTTTTGATTTGCATTTCCCTTATGGCAAAAGATGTTGAACATTTCATTAGGTGCTTCTCAGCAATTTTGCATTCCTCAGCTGTGAATTCTTTGTTTAGCTCTGAACCCCAATTTTAATAGGGTTATTTGTCTCCCAGCATTCTAACTTTGTGAGTTCTCTTTTCTCTATAGTTGAAGGATTGGTAAAGATCTTTTCCCATTCTGTTGGTTGCCATTTTATCCTAACCACAGTGTCCTCAGTCTTACAAAAGCTTTGAAGTTTTATGAGATCCCACTTGTCAATTATTGATCTTAGAGCATAATGTTCAGGAAATTTTCTCCAGTGTGCATGCGTTCGAGATGCTTCCCCACTTTTGCTTCTATTAGTTTGAGTGTATCTGGTTTGATGTGGAGGTCCTTGACCCACTTGGACTTAAGCTTTGTACAGGGTGATAAGCGTGGATTAATCTGCATTCTTCTACATGCTGACCTCCAGTTGAACCAGCACCATTTGCTGAAAATGCTATCTTTTTTCCATTGGATGGTTTTGGGACCTTTGTCAAAAATCAAGTGATCATAGGTGTATGGGTTCATTTCTGGGTCTTCAATTCTATTCCACTGGTCTATCTTTCTATCTCTGTACTAATACCATGCAGTTTTATCACTATTGCTCTGTAATACTGCTTGAGTTCAGGGATAGTGATTCCCCTGGAAGTACTTTTATTGTTGAGGATAGTTTTAGCTATCCAGGGTTTTTTATTATTCCAAGTTAATTTGCAATTGTTCTGTCTAACTCTATGAAGAATTGTGTTGGAATTTTTATGGGAATTGCATTGAATCTGTAGATTGCTTTTGATAAAATGGCCATTTTTACTATATTAATCCTAGAGCATGGGATATCTTTCCATCTTCGGAGATCTTCTTCAATTTCTTTCTTCAGCAGCTTGAAGTTCTTATCATACAGATCTTTCACTTGCTTGGATAAAGTCACACCAAGGTATTTTATATTATTTGGGACTATTGTGAAGAGTTTTGTTTCCCTAATTTCTTTCTCAGCTTGTTTCTCTTTTCTGTAGAGGAAGGCTACTGAGTGTTCCTCTTTCTCCACATCCTCGCCAGCATTTGCTGTCACCTGAGTTTTTGACCTTTAAAATCAAATTTTCATTGAAATTTTAAGAGGTAGCATTTGATTTTACATTGGATGCTTTTGTAAAATAACTAGAGGTTTTGTTGCTATTTAAATTACCACTCTCACTGCTGGAATTTTATCTGCTTTGGTCTTACACAGGTCTTGTGCATGCTGTTATAACCACTCTCAGTTCATATATGCAACTCTTCTGTTGTTTCTGAAAAACACTGCTTTCTTCATAATCATCTACCACTTCTCCCTTCTACAATTTTTCTACCTACAATTCCACAATGATGTCTGAGGCTTTGGTGGAAGAGTTGTTATATACGTGTCCCACTTAGAGTTGACCATTCCATAATCTCCTATTCTCTGTACCTTAGAAAATTGTGGGTCTCTGTGTTAATTTCCATCTGTTGCAAAGAGAAGAAGCTTCTCTGCTTCTCTCATGATTCAAGATGGATGCACTGGTCTACGTGTAGGATAAGTCATTTTAGTGATACTCTTTCTTCAGCAGAATCATAACTGTAGCTTCCCCTCATACATCCTATGAGCTGTCTAGACACAGATTCTTGGTCCCAGTAACTGTGCCAGATATGTGTTGAATTTTGTGGAGTGAGATTTTAAATCCAATTCAAAAGTTCTCGCTTATTTGCATGACTTTCACACTACTATTGCACAAGTGGGCACATTTTACCAGGTGGGTCATTATCATAGCTTACAAGGTCTAAGATAGGATCAGACTGATAATTTTTTTCCTTCAGTTCATCATTCTGTCACTAAGAAAGCTAGACAATAAAGAAACAAATACCAGTATGATATCTCCATGTACTATGATCCAAGCATGTTGTGCCTTTATTTAAATTATTTTAGTTATTTATTATTACTTTACATCCTGATCACATATTTCCCTCCCTCCTCTTGTCCTAATACCTCCCTCTCACCGTATCTCCCCACCATAATCTCATCCTACCTTTCTCCTCAGAAAAGGCTCAGAAAAAAGGAGGACTCCCATAGATATCAACCCATCTTAGCATATCAAGTTACAGGAGGACTAGGTGCATCTCCCTCCATTGTGGCTAGGCAAGGTAGCTCAGTTAGGGGAAAGGGATCCAAAGGCATGTAAGAAAGTCAGATACAGCCACTGCTCCTGCTGTTAGAAGTTCCATCCTGAAGTGTCTTTAGTAACCAATTGATGCCATCAAGTTCAGTGGGGTAACCAAGTACAATAACAATATCAAGCAATGTATGGAGTTTTATGGGACCTTAGTGGCAAAAAGCTTCAATAGAGATAATCCATTCCTACAATTGGGCTTTTTAATGTTAGTCTCTGATGTCTAATATAAAGTATTTAATATCTGGCACAGGGAATTGGGACCCACAATCTCTGCCTAGACAGATCATAGGGCTTATGAGAGAACTCTTAGTTGTTCCATTATGGGGTGACACTATTTAAGCATTTTTAGTATATGTGTATGCTTGTACTTTAGAAATTTTCTGCAGTAGTAGTTTTTTCATGATTTTTCATGATCTTTTTCATGTCCTCAATGTTAGTTATTTCTCATCTTATTCCTCTGCCCACCTTTTTCCTACCACATTTAACCACTACTGTTTCATTATTTCCTCCCCCTTTTATATCTCTCCCTCCCTTGAATGTTGCCTTCCTCACATGGTCCCTCACTGATTCTCTAACCTGTGTGGACATCTTGAAGGAAACACACATATCTAAAAACTTAGGGCTATTATCCATGAATGAGTGAACACACAAGACATTTTTCTTTTTGGATCTAGATTATCTTAGCCAGGATGGTGTGCAAAAATAATGAAGCTCTATGTTTTTTGTATTACTTTTAATAACCCTTTCATTTCACTTTTACTTCTCACTCTCCCTTCTTTATTTTGTCTTCAGCTGAATTACCTACTGGGCAAGAGACACAACTAGCTTTTACATACTGCCTCTTCTTGGGACTGGAGAGATGGATGAGAGGTTAAAAACTAAGCTGCCTTTCCAGAGGTCCTGAGTTCAATTCACACCAACCACATGGTGGCTCATAACCATCTAATATGAAATCTAGTTCCCTCTTCTGGTCTGGAGGCATACATGCAGCTAGAGCACTGTATATAAGGTTGTCCCTTGGTTCTGCTATGTTTCTTTTCTTCATCATTTATAAAGATATTTAATCTTACATTCGACATCTTAAAAAGTTTCAGCGATGTGATCATGAGTATATGTGACTTTCATATAAACCTGAGTATTTTTATGGTACCCTGCCTTCTCTATCAAAATAACATATACCATTTTATTCCCCCAAAATTTTCAAATTATTCTTCAGCAAATAATTATGCGACATTTTGGGACTTATCCATTGATGCTGGACAAAATTTCATTTAGAACAAAGCAATCATGTACACATTGCACTCCTCTACCTGCATTCAAATCACACACCGACCTGCATCTGAACAACTCCCATGAGCTTCCATCATTACAACTGCCTGTCAACGGCTAACCTCTTTTAATACCCCTGGTCTCAGTTTTGCTTATATTTCTCAAAATATGCTGTTTTCAAAGACTAAATGCCGTTTACGTGTTCTTGATACAAAAGCATAAACATATACATAAATTCGGCTCATATGTCTCATAATTAGTAGAATTTGACTCCTTCCCCTGATAATCTTGTCCAGGCTGTCCTGCAGCTCTCACATCCTACGCGCAATCCCAGTGGGTTTGTCCTTGGATGGTCGGTGGAGCAAAAGTGGGGTCCCACCTGTGACTTAGGAGTGAGAGCACTCCTGGCAGACCAGCTCTCTGTGGGCAGGTTTTGGGTTCAAGGACTGTGAGACAGCCCCAGCTCTGGGCGCAGATGGAGACTGGCATCCTCCTTCTTAACAACTGAGTAGTAATCCATTATGTAAATGAACCAGATTCACTCACACCCCTTCCCACAATCTTTTCCCATTCCCCTTCTCTTCTGAGAGAGTGGAGGACCCTCTAGATATTCTATCACCCTGCCATATCAGGACTTTTGGGGGCTAAGACACCCTCTCCTGTTGAGGCCAAACAAGGCAGCCCAGTTGGAAGAACATGTCCCACAGACAGGCAATGACTTTTGGAATAGTCCTAGTTCTAGTTCTTCGAGACCCACATGAAGACTAAGATGCACGTCTGCCATTTATGTGGGTGGCAAAGGGGCAGGGTTGTAGTTCAGCCCATGTATGCTCTTCATTTGATGGTTCAGTCTCTGAGAGCTCCAGAGTTCCATGTTAGTGGACACTGGTGGTCTTTCTATGGAGTTCCCATTCATTTCAAGCCTGCAAGCCTTTTGTCCAACACTTCCACATAGTCCCCAAACTCCATCCACTGGTTAGTTGTGGGTTTCTGAATCTGACTGAAACAGTTGCTGGGTGGAGCCCCTCAGGGGACATGATCCTGTCTGCAAGTATAGCAGAGTATCTTTAATAGTGTCAGGGATTGGTGCTTGCCCATAGGATGGGTCTGAAGTTGGACCGATTATTGTTTGGTCATTCCCTCAGTCTCTGCTCCATCCCTTGTCCCTGCATTTCTTGTAGACTGGGTAAAATTTGGGATCAAAAGTTTTGTGGGTGGCTTGGTGTCACTATCGATCCACTTGGGTTCCTGCCTGGCTACAGGAAGTGTACTTTTCTAGTTCCATATCCCCAATGCTGTGAATTACAGCTATGCTCATCTTCATTGATTATTGGGTACTTCTTTTAGCACTGTCTCATCCTAGAGATATCCCCCTACCTCCTAACCCCTATTAGTTCAATTCATTTTCATAGTCATCTATCCTTCTCCCCTGTTTTTCCCCCACACCTCATGAGGGACCGACCATTCCCCATCCCATCCCCTTCATTCCCATTTTTCTACTTTCATCTGCCATTTATGACTATTTTATTCCCCCCTTCTAAGCAAGATTCAAGCTTCCTTGCTTGGAACTCCTTTTAAGTTTAGCTTATTTTGGTCTATGGAGTATAGCATGGTACCTGTATTTTAGGGCTAATATCCACTTATTAGTTAAAACATACCATGCATGTCCTTTGGGTCTGGGTTATCTCCCTCAGGATTATATTCTCAAGTTCCATCCATTTGCCTGCAAAATTAATGATGTCTGTTTTCAATAGCTGAATAATACATCATTCAGTGTAGACTTAGATATTTTTAAACCTACTTTTAATAAGGGTTCTCAAAATCTTCAACATCCTCTGCTAGCCCACCATCCAAAGATAGGGGAGAAAAGATTGTAAATAGGACAAGGAAATGGTGACCTCTTTAGAAGTAGTTCCTTGGGGTGATTCCAATCTCCTTTTGTCCTGATACCAGCATTCCAGTTCAGTAGTGTCAGGATAACAAACATGAATCAGCAGCAGTGGCATGACCCAGCAGAAACTGTCTAGCCTCTGCCCAATCTGCAGGAGTCAGCAGGAGCCACCAGGACCAGCCTGGATGCCAGGACTTCTCCACTATACTTCTTTCAATGAAGCAAAGATCAGCAAACATGAAGATAAGGGACCAAGGAAGCATTTCAAAGCTAGCTAGCCAAGCATGCCTTCACTGTCCAGTGAATCTTATTTATAGTCTCTCTAAACATCACCTGTCCTCCCACAGGTCTTGCCTCATCAAAACACCATATAAGTCTGTCCTAGAAGAACAGCACTAGAAGTTGCATCACATGATATAACCAGAAACTTCAACTTCAGTGTAGATGTACTATATTTTCTTTACCCACTCTTCAGTTGAGGAAATCTAGGTTGTTTCCAGTTTCTGGCTATTGACAATAAAGTTGCTATGAACGTTGTTGAGCAAGTCTCTTTGTGGGATGGTAGAGTATCTTTTACGTATATGGAGTGATATATGTACCGCGCGTGACCTTCCGCCAGCAACAAGCACGCGGACATTTAGAAATCCTTGCTATGAGTAAAACTTTATTTTTTAATCTTAAGGAGAAGCCCGTGCCACACCAACATGGTGCACTTATAAACCCCCTAGTGCCGTGCATCCACACCTGATTGGTTGCTTTACCCATGATCTCATTAGGCATGCCCCGGAGTGGGCAAAGACCTGGCACGAAGGCACTCTTGTACATGCGCACAGTTAACCTCCTGAAAGGGGGCCGGCTGGCGCGGCGAAGGCTAGCGCCATCTTGTAATGGCGGAGGCTATCTTGGCCTTCCACATGGGGCGCAGTGGAAGCCAGCGCCATCTAGTGGTGGCGAATGATATTGCGGCCCTCTACATCTCACCCTTATAATTTATATAATTTTATAGCAGTCATGATCACCCTATCGCGTGCAATGAGGAAACTTCAGTGATGTGTAAGGGCTGATCAAAGGATCACTGAGTCTCTCTCAATCCCAGTGCAATGGATCCACAGATCCATGAGGTGCAGGAGCAGAGAACTCAGATACAGACTAATTACTGAGCAAGATAACCAAATTCTAGGGGTGGCCCCTAGTACAATGGCCACAAGTGTTTGAGTGACAACGGCCTTGTCACGTTTCTGTTGAGATCTGAGTCTGCAAACCAACCATGGTATGAATACTGATCCACAGCATAGGGCTGTATCAAACAGAGCCACTCCCGATAAGTAGTGGGCACCTCATTTGGTCCTCCTCAGCTGTTACCACCAAGGGCCATAGTCAAGCCACTCCTATAATAAAATTTAGAATTCCCAATTGTTAGTAACTACTCCAGAAAGTTCACCCACTGTACTTGTCTAACAATAGATTGGGGGAGGATAACTCCAGATACTGTAGACACAATGTCTGCAGCAGTAATGGCTGCTACAATAGCAGCGAAAGTGTCAAGGTCTTTTCCAGGACAGTTCAGGATCAGTCATTCTTCTCTGGAACAACCAGCAGACAATGGAACCATTTCTGAGATCTGTATAACCAGGACAGAGTTCTCTAGTCACTGTAGCTTTACACAGGTGGCTTTCTGTGAAGCTACAGTCTGTAAAATGACAACACCAGTTACCAGTTAAGGCAGCAAGAGTCACCAGGGAAAATGAAGGGACAAGGGTAACAGCTGGAGTCAGCAAGCAGCAGTGTACAGAGTCTGAGCGTAGGCCACAGTGGGACGGGAACACACGCAGTGGTAACACTGACTGCAGCAACGGCAAAATCTCTGTGATGACAAAAGGTGAAGGGGGGATCTTCCATCTTCCTTTCAGGGCAGAGGAATGACTCTAGGGACCCGAACCACGAGAGCTGAATCTTCATGTAACCAGGATCAGCAAGTCTCAGCAACCATCCAGGCAGCTGGTACACTCTTGTAGCATCCTGTAGAAAAAACACAAACATTCCCTCTTCCCCATATAAAATATCTGGACAGGAACATGTCAATAAGTGGATCTCTCTATTTCACCTAGGCAGAAGTATGCCTAGTTGTAGGGTGCCATAAACTTTGGCATCCAAAATTTTAAAATTGAAATAAAAGGAGCATTATTTAGCATACAG